>NC_141874.1:391064181-391216243 GCF_056163025.1 Triticum urartu | reverse complement strand
TTGACCACAGCAGGATGCACAGATGCGGAGAAGGTGAAGTTTGCCGAACATCAGCTAGAAGGACCCGTAGCATCATGGTGGGAGAATTTCACAGCCACTTTCCCAGTTGACACTGTCACATGGGACCAGTTTCAGCAGGCTTTTCATACTACACATGTTTCAGCAGAGCTATGGCCATGAAGAAGAGTGAGTTTCGCAACTTGCGCCAAGGAGGACGGACAGTTGGCTAGTACGTGGAGGAATTTAGTAAGTTATCACGTTATGCACCAGATGACGTCGCTACGGATGCAGCTAAGCAGGAGAAGTTTATGGAAGGACTGAATGATGAGTTGAGTATGCAGTTGATGGTAGCCACCTTCAACAACTACCAGGAGTTGGTAGATCATGCTCTTGTGATTGAAGGGAAGCAGCAAAAAATTGAGAATCGTAAGAGGAAGTATGGACAAGGAAAGTACAATTCAGGAGCTCAGCAGAAGCCACGTTTTACCCCTAGACCGGGAGGACATTTTCAGCATAGCCATGGAGGAGGTAGCTCGCACAATCACAATGGCACCAAGAATGGAAATGGCAATGGAGGAAGCAACGGCCAGAATCGCACAAACCCATCAACCCCGGCCAAGAAGGACCTGAGCCAAGTCACTTGCTTTAAGTGTCAGAAGACCGGACATTATGCCAATGAATGTCTTGAAGTACAAAATGGCAATGGAAGTTCTAGGAAGAAGCTGAACCCTTTTAATAGGGGGCAGGTGAACCACGTTAGCGTGGAGGAGGTTGAAGCTCAGCCCGATGCAGTAATAGGTAAGTTTTTGGTTAAGTCATTTACTGCACACGTTCTTTTTGATACTGGTGCATCGCATTCATACATCTCAAGGGGATTTGTGGATAAGTATAACCTATCAACCCAAGCCCTTAGGTCACCCATGTTAGTAACCTCGCCTGGAGCAGAGTATGTGGCTAGTCTATGGTGTGATCGGTTACCATTAAGGATTGGTAACTATGTTTTTCCCTCAGACCTAATAGTATTGGAATCCCAGGGATTGGATGTGATATTAGGCATGGATTGGTTATCAAAGTATGAAGGGAATATTGAATGTGCTAGTAAGTCAATTTTGCTTACCGCCCCAGAAGGGAGAAGGATCAAGTATGTATCTCGACATGTGCCAAAGAGGACGCAAGTAAATTGCCTAACAGGAGTTGTGCAGGAGGAAGTACCAGTGGTAAGGGATTTCCCTGAAGTATTTCCAGAGAAGTTGCCAGGCATGCCACCAGATAGAGATATTGAGTTTTTGATTGAGCTATTTCCAGGCACAGGGCCAATATCAAAGAGACCATATAGGATGCCAGCAAAGGATTTGGTGGAAATTAAGAAGCAGATTAAGGAGTTACTGGATAAGGGATATATTTGCCCAAGTTCTTTGCCTTGGGGATCGCCAGTACTTCTAGTGGAGAAGAAGGATGGATCGTTAAGGATGGTTGTTGATTATCGAGGATTGAATGAAGTAACGATCAAAAACAAGTACCCACTACCAATGATAAACGATCTGTTTGATCGATTGCAAGGAGCTAAGGTATTTTCCAAGATCGATCTGCGATCAGGATACCACCAGTTGAAGATTTGAGAACATGATATTCCTAAGACAGCTTTTACCACCAGGTATGGGCTGCACGAGTATACCGTTATGTCATTTGATCTGACTAACGCACCTGCCTATTTTATGAACATGATGAACAAAGTGTTTATGGAGTTCTTGGATAAGTTTGTCGTAGTGTTCATTGATGATATCCTAGTTTATTTGAAGAATGAAGAGGAACACGAGGAGCATTTGCGTTTGGTACTTGGAAAGCTCAGAGAACATCAATTATATGCCAAGTTCAGCAAATGTGAGTTTTGGTTGAAGGAAGTAGGATTCCTCGGACACGTTATATCTGGAGAAGGTATAGCAGTTGATCCCACTAAAGTTGATACTATGACCAAGTGGGAAGCCCCAACAATAGTTGGAGAGATCCGGAGTTTTCTTGGACTCGCAGGATACTACCGGAGATTTATTGAGAATTTCTCAAAGATTGCGAAGCCTACGACTGAGTTGTTGAAGAAAGATACCAAGTTCATATGGATAGAGGAATGTGAGGCTAGTTTCCAGGAGTTGAAGAAACGTTTGGTTACCTCACCAGTGTTGATTTTGCCAGACCAGACCAAAGATTATGAGGTGTATTGCGACGCTTCACGCCGAGGACTTGGAGCAGTGCTTATGCAGGAAGGGAGAGTTGTTTCATATGCCTCAAGACAACTAAAGCCTCATGAGTTAAATTATGCCACGCATGATTTGGAGTTAGCAGCCATAGTGCATGCTTTGAAAACATGGAGGCAATTCCTCATTGGAAACCATTGTGAGGTGTACACGGATCATAAGAGTTTGAAGTACATTTTCACCCAGAAGGAGTTGAATCTCACACAAAGGAGATGGTTGGAGCTTATCAAGGATTACGATATGAAATTGCATTATCACCCCGGAAAGGCTAATGTAGTAGCTAACGCATTAAGCCGTAAGAGCCATGTCAATACGTTAATGACGGGAGAAATACCCAAGGAGTTAGCAGAAAATCTTCGTGAATTATGTTTGGAAATAGTTCTGAGAGGCTATGTAGCAGCATTGGAGATTCAGTCAACTTTGATGGATAGAATCAGGGAAGCTCAGAAAACTGACAAAGAGATTGCCACTATAAAGGAGGAACTGAGCAAATGAAAAGCTAAAGGATTTCGTGAGGATGAACACGACACCCTATGGTTTGAAGACCGTGTTTACGTGCCCAATGACCCAGAGATTAGGAAGTTGATTCTGCAAGAGGCACACGATTCACCATATTCGATTCACCCAGGAAGTACCAAGATGTATTTGGATTTGAAGGATATTTTCTGGTGGACCGGAATGAAGAAGGATATTGCGGAGTATGTAGCAGTTTGTGATGTATGTCAGAGAGTAAAGGCAGAGCATCAGAAGCCAGCAGGATTGTTACAACCATTGTCGATACCCGAATGGAAGTGGGATAAGCTAGGCATGGATTTTATCACAGGATTTCCCAGAACTCGTTCAGGCTATGACTCGATTTGGGTTGTAGTTGATCGATTAACGAAAGTAGTTCATTTCATCCCAGTAAAGACCACTTACACCAGTGCTAAGTTGGCGAAGATATACATGACCAGGATCGTATGTCTGCATGGAGTTCCAAGGAGTATCGTATCAGATACAGGAACCCAGTTTACCTCAAAGTTCTGGAAGCAGTTGCACGAAACTTTGGGAACCAGGCTAGAATTTAGTACAACTTTTCATCCACAGACAGATGGACAGACCGAGAGAGTCAATCAGATTTTGGAGGATATGCTGAGAGCTTGTGCGCTAAATTACGGATCTAGTTGGGATGACAATTTGCCATATGCAGAGTTCTATTACAACAACAGTTACCAAACCAGTTTAAAGATGGCCCCTTTCGAAGCCTTGTACGGAAGGAGGTGCAGGACACCGTTGTCGTGGGACGAAGTTGGAGACCGCCAGTTGTTTGGACCTGACTTGATTAAGGAGTCTGAACAGAAGGTGAAGTTGATTCGCGATAGGCTCAAGGTAGCTCAGTCCAGACAGAAGAGTTATGCAGATTCTAAATGGAGGAGACAGTTTACGAAGTCGGAGATAGAGTTTATCTTCGAGTATCTTCACTTCGGGGAACAAAGCGTTTTGGAGTTAAAGGGAAGTTAGCGCCACGATTTGTAGGACCACATCGAGTTTTGGAGCGTATGGAAGAAGTGGCCTACAAGTTGGAATTGCCTGAAGGATTGTCAGGAGTTCATGATGTGTTCCACGTTTCCCAGTTGAAGAAGTGTAATGCGGAGATGGCTGACATACCGTTGAGACACACAGTGCCATTGGAAACTATTCAGTTGGATAATGATTTGACGTACCAGGAGAAACCAATTAAGATCCTCGAGTTTGCCAGTCGAGTCACTCACAGCAAGGTTATCAAGTTTTGCAAAGTTCAGTGGAGTCACCACACAGAGGATGAAGCCACCTCGGAGAGAGAGGAAGATTTGCTCAAAGACCACCCTCACCTATTTTCTAACCAACCCGAATCTCGAGGGCGAGATTCATCTTAAGGGGGGTAGGTTTGTAACATCCCAAATTTCCAATTTGGAATGTTATACATTAGACCATCATTGCATAACATATTTTATTTTGCATTTTGGTTGATCCTAGAAATTCTACACAACTCAATGACCCACGGAGAGAGTTGGGGATTTCGTTATTTTCATATTTGAGTTTTCTCAAATTTTGAGAATAGGATCATTTGATTTTATTTATTTTATCGTCAATTATTTCTATTACAAAAATATGAGAGAGGGAATAAAATGACTTTCCCAAAATAAAGAAATATTGAGGATTTAATAATAAAATCAAATAAGATTTTATTTCGGAGTTTTTCGGTGTTTTATTTGAATTTAGGAAAAAATGTGCGTGTTTCAAAATTGCATTTAGGTCCCAAATAAATGTTCACCTTGTGCGACTTGATTTTAGAAGCCCGTGAAAATTTATTTCGGAATTTTTGGAGTCCGTTTAGTATTTATTATTATTTTTCTTCCGAGCGAAATATTAATAATAAAACGAACCGACCTGCGGGCCGTGTCCGACTAGGACTCCGGCCCGCCAGGGCTATATAAGCCAGGGCAGCCCACCCGGGGGAAACCCTAGCCCAGCCGCCAACCCCACCCGCTGCCCCAGCCGCCGACCCAGCCGCCCGCCTGCGCCGCCGCCGCCGCCGACGCCGCGCGCCGCCACCGGACGCCGCCGCCGCCGGATTCCGCCGCCCGAGGTTCGCCGTGCCTCGACTTTCGTGCCATCGGTTTTTTTTATAAAAAATAGATCGGTTTACGTCGTATTTTTCCATCGGTTTTTTAGATTCATTTTTTTAAAATAGATCGGTTTTTCTGGTTTATTTAAATAGTGAGCGTTTGTCCGTTCGTTCGTTCTAGCGAGCGTTCATCGTTTTTCTTTTTCTCGGATTAAATCCGCGATTTTTCTGATCGCGATTCCTGGTCCGATTTTCGATCTAGTATAACTTTTCGCTCGTTAATCGGAATCAGGCGATTCAAGCGCCTAGAGTTTCGTCTCGAAACCCTCTATCCGTTTAACCAACTTAAACTCGATTTTGCTACTGTAAAATTTTCCCTAGATCCAGATTACTAGAACGAAGTTGTTTTCTTTCGCTGTTTGACTTTCGTTGCTTCGTTCGATTTGATTCTTTTGCCAACCGGAGTTCTTATGTTGAACCTTGGTTAGATCTCTTATTTGAGTTTTACCTATGCATTAGATGAGTACTTACTGTATGCTTGTTTGTTTGTCTACGATAGAATACTCGGAGTGCGCCGCCTGTTACTTCGAATCGTTAGGTTTCGCGGATCATCAGCAAGGCGAGTAACACTTTGATCATACCTTTCCTACTACCCAGTTTTATTGCATTAGATCAATCCTCACACATTGCATGATTAGGATCTAATTAAATTGTGGGATGGGAAGTAGTTGAGGTAGAACCTATTACCTGTTTATTATCAAACCTTTGAGAGTTACTTCTACGTTTGCTTTATGCCGTGCTATGCTAGTAGACGTGGATTGGGTGAGTGATATCCATGACAGATGTGATTTTTGTTAATTAATGGTTTATCTAAGGTGGCAACTTAAACACACATCTAGGTGGATTGAGGCACCTGGGGATTCCAGGACTTGCCTATTTTCTTTTGGACCGCCACCCAGGATCAAAGGGATCATGAGACTATTCATACTAGAAACTTCCGTGTGCAGCCACAAGCTATTATGGGCTCTAGCATAGTTGACTAAGTTGTGCGAACGCTTACAGTGGTAGACTAGCAGATGTAGGGGATGTAGGTGGTACGGTCTACCCGATCGTAAGGTGCTAGCGCTTCTGAAAGACTATGTCTCGGTCATCCGTCTTCTCAAACACCATGTAGTGCGAGAAACCAAACGGAGGCGATCGAGTCTTGTGGGGAAAAGTGCGCAAACCTCTGCAGAGTGTAATAAACTAATCGTGGTTAGCCGTGTCCCCAGTTATGGACATCTTGAGTATCTAGTACTTGGATTATCATGTGAATCTCAACATGTTACTCTAAATTAATTTTGTTGGGTTATGTTTAATGATGATGCTTAATTGGGATTGAGAATGCTGTCAACCATTCTCAATGTTTAACAACTACCATGATAGTTAAATAAAATTATTCCTTTGAAGTAGGGAAAAATTGGCTTTACGCAAAACTGTAACCATAGATCTTTCCACCAGCCAAATATGCATATAGTATAGTTGTTTCATTCCATTACTCTCTATGTGTTACCTTGCCAGCATATTCGATCTGCTGACCCGTTTCAGGCTGCAACGTTAATGTTGCAGACTTTTCAGATGACAATTAAGGAGTTTTTAGGTCATGGTTCTATACTCAGTGATGCCGTTGGAGTTGATGGACTCACTTATCTTCCAAGCCTTCTGCTGTTATCGTTATTAGATGGCCTTAAGCCATATTTATTGTAATAAGTTCTCTTTTGAGACACTCGATGTAATAAGTGTGTGATTGCTACTCTGCTATAAATCCTCTGAGTACTGTGTGGTGTCAGCATTACTGATCCAGGGATGACACCGGAGCACAGAGATCAGACTATTTGAGGTCTGGTCCCTACAGTATTGGGTGTGTTGGGGACACAAGAGACTCTTTGTTATTTGGTTGCAGGGTTATTTGAGAGAGACCATATTCATCCTACGCCTGCCACGGATTGATAAACCTTAGGTTATCCACTTGAGGAAAATTTGCTACTGTCCTACAAAACTCTGCGCTTGGAGGCCCACCACGAGTCCACAAGAAGAAGGTTGCGTGGTAGACAAAAAAAAGAAGGCGGGAAAGTAGTACAGACTGGCTATCCAGCTGCTCTATTGGTTGAAAAGGGAAAAGGGGGTAAACCAGTACACAAATATGTAAGGGACCGATCTCTTTGTTGAAAAAGGAAAGAAACCGGGGGATTGGGGAGTCTGTGCAGGATTAGATTTGCTGCCCTCACATAGGAAAAATGTTGAAAGAGAACAAATATGGGACCAACACAGGTATGCTTCTTGGCAACATACTTTGCATCACCCATTTATATGTGTGGAGGCACATGGTACTGGCGTGTCCCATGTCCCATACAACTATTTTTCTGTTATTAATCTAATAATGCCGCTGGAAAATTGAAGCAATGCCACTATTAAAAGTAAATTACATTTTTAATGAATGTTATTTTAAGAGAATGCCCTTGTAAAAAGTAAATTACATTTTTAATGGAAGTTATTTTAAGAGAATGTTTCTGTAAATATGAATCAATGCCACCGTTTTAGAAATGCTAATTGTTGAAAATATGCCCTAGAGGCAATAATAAAATGGTTATTATTATATTTCTTTGTTCATGATAATTGTCTATTGTTCATTCTATAATTGTGTTATCCGAAAATCGTAATACATGTGTGAATACATAGACCACAACACGTCCCTAGTGAGCCTCTAGTTGACTAGCTCGTTGATCAAAAGATAGTCATGGTTTCCTGACTATGGACATTGGATGTCATTGATAACGGGATCACATCATTAGGAGAATGATGTGATGGACAAGACCCAATCCTAAGCATAGCTCAAAGATCGTGTAGTTTGTTTGCTATAGCTTTTCCGAATGTCAAGTATCATTTCCTTAAACCATGAGATTGTGCAACTCCCGGATACCGTAGGAGTGCTTTGGGTGTGCCAAAAATCACAATGTAACTTGGTGACTATAAAGGTACACTACAGGTATCTCCGAAAGTGTCTGTTGGGTTGGCACGAATCGAGACTAGGATTTGTCACTCCGTATGACGGAGAGGTATCTCTGGGCCCACTCGGTAATGCATCATCATAATGGGCTCAATGTGACCAAGTGGTTGAACACGGGATCATGCATTACGGTATGAGTAAAGTGACTTGCCGGTAACGAGATTGAACGAGGTATTGGGATACCGACGATCGAGTCTCGGGCAAGTAACGTACCGATTGACAAAGGGAATTGTATACGGGATTGATCGAATCCTCGACATCATGGTTCATCCGATGAGATCATCGAGGAGCATGTGGGAGCCAACATGGGTATCCAGATCCCGCTGTTGGTTATTGACCGGAGAGTCATCTCGGTCATGTCTGCGTGTCTCCCGAACCCGTAGGGTCTACACACTTAAGGTTCGGTGACGCTAGGGCTGTTGAGATATTAGTATACGGTAACCTGAAAGTTGTTCGGAGTCCCGGATGAGATCCCGGACATCACGAGGAGTTTCGGAATGGTCCGTAAGTGAAGATTTATATATAGGAAGTCAAGTTTCGGCCATCGGGAAAGTTTTGGAGGTAATCGGTATTGTAGCGGGACCGCCGGAAGGGTCCCGCGGGTCCACCGGGTGGGGCCACCTATCCCGGAGGGGCCCATGGGCTGAAGTGGGAGGGGAACCAGCCCCTAGTGGGCTGGTGCGCCCCCCTTGGGCCTCCCCCTGTGCCTAGGGTTGGAAACCCTAGGGGTGGGGGCGCCCCACTTGGCTTGGGGGGCACTCCACCCCCCTTGGCCGCCGCCCCCCCTTGGATATTGCATCTCCTAGGGCCGGTGCCCCCTAGGGGCCCTATATATAGTGGGGGGAGGCAGGGCAGCCGCAACCTAGCCCCTGGCGCCTCGCTCTCCCTCCCGTGACACTCCTCCCTCTCCCTGAGCTTGGCGAAGGCCTGCCGAGATCACCGTTGCTTCCACCACCACGCCGTCGTGCTGCTGGATCTTCATCAACCTCTCCTTCCCCCTTGCTGGATCAAGTTGGAGGAGACGTCATCCCAACCGTACGTGTGTTGAACGCGGAGGTGCCGTCCGTTCAGCGCTAGGTCATCGGTGATTTGGATCACGACGAGTACGACTCCATCAACCCCGTTCTCTTGAACGCTTCCGCGCGCGATCTACAAGGGTATGTAGATGCACTCCCCTCTCCCTCGTTGCTAGATGACTCCATAGATTGATCTTGGTGATGCATAGAAAATTTTAAAATTCTGCTACGTTCCCCAACAGTGGCATCATGAGCTAGGTCTATGCGTAGTTTCTATGCACGAGTAGAACACAAAAGCAGTTGTGGGCGTGGATATTGTCAATTTGCTTGCCGTTACTAGTCTTATCTTGATTCGGCGGCATCGTGGGATGAAGCGGCCCGGACCGACCTTACACGTATGCTTACGGGAGACTGGTTCCACCGATTAACATGCACTAGTTGCATAAGGTGGCTAGCGGGTGTCTGTCTCTCCGACTTTAGTCGGATCAGATTCGATGAAATGGGTCCTTATGAAGGGTAAATAGAAATTGGCATATCACGTTGTTGTTTTGGCGTAGGTAAGAAACGTTCTTGCTAGAAACCTATAGCAGCCATGTAAAAACTTGCAACAACAATTAGAGGACGTCTAACTTGTTTTTGCAGCATGTGCCGTGTGATGTGATATGGCCAAAAGGATGTGATGAATGATATATGTGATGTATGAGATTGATCATGTTCTTGTAATAGGAATCATGACTTGCATGTCGATGAGTATGACAACTGGCAGGAGCCATAGGAGTTGTCTTAATTTATTTATGACCTGCGTGTCAACATAAACGTCATGTAATTACTTTACTTTATTGCTAAAGCGTTAGCCATAGTAGTAGAAGTAATAGATGATGAGACAACTTCAAGAAGACACGATGATGGAGATCATGATGATGGAGATCATGGTGTCATGCCGGTGACAACAATGATCATGGAGCCCCGAAGATGGAGATCAAAAGGAGCAAATGATATTGGCCATATCATGTCACTATTTGATTGCATGTGATGTTTATCATGTTTTTTCATCTTATTTGCTTAGAACGACGGTAGCTTAAATAAGATGATCCCTCGTAATAATTTCAAGAAAGTGTTCCCCCTAACTGTGCACCGTTGCGAAGGTTCGTTGTTTCGAAGCACCACGTGATGATCGGGTGTGATAGATTCTAACATTCAAATACAATGGGTGTAAGCCAGATTTACACACGCAATACACTTAGGTTAACTTGACGAGCCTAGCATTTACAGACATGGCCTCGGAACACGGAAGACCGAAAGGTCGAGCATGAGTCGTATAGAAGATACGACCAACATGAAGATGTTCACCGATGTTGACTAGTCCGTCTCACATGATGATCGGACACGGCCTAGTTGACTCGGATCATGTTTCACTTAGATGACTAGAGGGATGTCTATTTGAGTGGGAGTTCATTGAATAATTTGATTAGATGAACTTAATTATCATGAACTTAGTCTAAAATCTTTACACTATGTCTTGTAGATCAAATGGCCCACGCTAATGTTGCCCTCAACTTCAACGCGTTCCTAGAGAAAACCAAGCTGAAAGATGATGGCAGAAACTATACGGACTGGGTCCGGAACCTGAGGATCATCCTCATAGCTGCCAAGAAAGATTATGTCCTAGAAGCACCGCTAGGTGACGCACCCATCCCAGAGAACCAAGACGTTATGAACGCTTGGTAGTCACGTGCTGATGATTACTCCCTCGTTCAGTGCGGCATGCTTTACAGCTTAGAACCGGGGCTCCAAAAGCGTTTTGAGAGACACGGAGCATATGAGATGTTCGAAGAGCTGAAAATGGTTTTCCAAGCTCATGCCCGGGTCGAGAGATATGAAGTCTCCGACAAGTTCTTCAGTTGTAAGATGGAGGAAAATAGTTCTGTTAGTGAGAACCTACTCAAAATGTCTGGTTTGCATAACCGCTTGACTCGGTTGGGAGTTAATCTCCCGAATGACGCGGTCATTGACAGAATCCTTCAGTCGCTTCCACCGAGCTACAAGAGCTTTGTGATGAACTTCAATATGCAGGGGATGGAAAAGACCATTCCTGAGGTATATTCAATGCTGAAATCAGCGGAGGTGGAAATCAAAAAGGAACATCAAGTGTTGATGGTGAATAAAACCACTAAGTTCAAGAAAGTCAAGGGTAAAAAGAACTTCAAGAAGGACGGCAAGGGAGTTGCCGCGCCCGGTAAGCAAGCTGCTAGGAAGAAGTCAAAGAATGGACCCAAGCCTGAGACTGAGTGTTTTTATTGCAAGGGAAGTGGTCACTAGAAGCGGAACTGCCCCAAATACTTAGCGGACAAGAAGGCCGGCAACACTAAAGGTATATCTGATATACATGTAATTGATGTGTACCTTACCAGTACTCGTAGTATATCCTGGGTATTTGATACCGGTGCGCTTGCTCACATTTGTAACTCAAAGCAGGAGCTATGGAATAAGCGGAGACTGGCGAAGGACGAGGTGACGATGCGCATCGGGAATGGTTCCAAGGTCGATGTGATCGCCGTCGGCACGCTGCCTCTACATTTACCTACGGGATTAGTTTTAAACCTCAATAATTGTTATTTAGTGCCAACTTTGAGCATGAACATTGTATCAGGATCTCGTTTAATTCGAGAAGGCTACTCATTTAAATCCGAGAATAATGGTTGTTCTATTTATATGAGAGATATGTTTTATGGTCATGCTCCGCTGGTGAATGGTTTATTCTTAATGAATCTCGAGCGTGATGTTACACATATTCATAGTGTGAATACCAAAAGCTGTAAGGTTGATAATGATAGTCCCACATACTTGTGGCACTGCCGCCTTGGTCACATAGGTGTCAAACGCATGAAGAAGCTCCATGCAGATGGACTTTTGGAGTCTCTTGATTACAAATCATTTGACACCTGTGAACCATGCCTCGTGGGTAAAATGACCAAGACTCCGTTCTCAGGAACAATGGAGCGAGTAACCAGCTTATTGGAAATCATACATACTGATGTGTGCGGTCCAATGAGTGTTGAGGCTCGCGGTGGCTATCGTTATGTTCTCACCCTCACTGATGACTTGAGTAGATATGGGTATGTCTACTTAATGAAACACAAGTCTGAGACCTTTGAAAAGTTCAAGGAATTTCAGAGTGAGGTTGAGAATCAACGTGACAGGAAAATCAAGTTCTTGCGATCAGATCATGGGGGAGAATACTTGAGTCACGAATTTGGCACACACTTAAGGAAATGTGGAATAGTTTCACAACTCACGCCGCCTGGAACACCTCAGCGTAATGGTGTGTCCAAACGTCGTAATCGCACTCTATTGGATATGGTGCGATCTATGATGTCTCTTACCAATTTACCGCTGTCATTTTGGGGCTATGCTTTAGAGACTGCCGCATTCACTTTAAATAGGGCTTCGTCGAAATCCGTTGAGATGACACCGTATGAATTATAGTTTGGGAAGAAACCTAAGCTGTCGTTTCTAAAAGTTTGGGGATGCGATGCTTATGTCAGGAAACTTCAACCTGAAAAGCTCGAACCCAAATCGGAAAAATGCGTCTTCATAGGATACCCTAAAGAAACTATTGGGTATACCTTCTACCTCAGATCCGAAGGCAAGATCTTTGTTGCCAAGAATGGATCCTTTCTAGAGAAAGAGTTTCTCTCGAAAGAAATAAGTGGGAGGAAAGTAGAACTTGATGAAGTATTACCTCTTGAACCGGGGAGTGGCGCAACTCAGGAAATTGTTCCTGAGGTGCCTGCACCGACTAGAGAGGAAGTTAGTGATGATGATCATGAAACTTCAGATCAAGTTGCTACTGAACTTCGTATGTCCACAAGGACATGTTCCGCACCAGAGTGGTACGACAACCGTGTCTTGCAAATCATGTTGTTAGACAACGGTGAACCTTCGAACTATGAAGAAGCGATGGCGGGCCCAGATTCCGACAAATGGCTGGAAGCCATGAAATCCGAGATAGGATCCATGTATGAAAATGAATTATGGACTTTGACTGACTTTCCCGATGATCGACGAGCCATAGAAAATAAATGGATCTTTAAGAAGAAGACAGACGCGGATGGTAATGTGACCATCTATAAAGCTCGGCTTGTCGCTAAGGGTTATTGACAAGTTCAAGGGGTTGACTACGATGAGACTTTCTCACCCGTAGCGAAGCTGGAGTCCATTCGAATCATGTTAGCAATTGCCGCATTCTATGATTATGAGATATGGCAAATGGACGTCAAAACGGCATTCCTTAATGGTTTCCTTAAGGAAGAATTGTATATGATGCAGCCGGAAGGTTTTGTCGATCCTAAGAATGCTGACAAGGTGTGCAAGCTCCAACGCTCGATCTACGGGCTGGTGCAAGCATATCGGAGTTGGAACATTCGTTTTGATGAGATGATCAAAGCGTTTGGGTTTACGCAGACTTATGGAGAAGCCTGCATTTACAAGAAAGTGAGTGGGAGCTCTGTAGCATTTCTCATATTGTATGTGGATGACATACTGTTGATGGGAAATGATATAGAATTCTTGGAAAGCATAAAGGCCTACTTGAACAAGTGATTTTCAATGAAGGATCTTGGAGAAGCTGCTTACATATTAGGCATCAAGATCTATAGAGATAGATCGAGACGCCTCATTGGTCATTCAGAGAGTACGTACCTTGACAAGATATTGAAGAAGTTCAATATGGATCAGTCAAAGAAGGGGTTCTTGCCTGTATTGCAAGGTACGAGATTGAGCACGGCTCAATGCCCGACCACGGCAGCAGATAGAGAAAAGATGAGTGTCGTCTCCTATGCCTCGGCCATAGGGTCTATCATGTATGCTATGTTGTGTACCAGACCTGATGTAAACCTTGCCGTAAGTTTGGTAGGAAGGTACCAAAGTAATCCCGGCATGGAACACTGGACAGCGGTCAAGAATATCCTGAAGTACCTGAAGAGGACTAAGGATATGTTTCTCGTTTATGGAGGTGACGAAGAGCTCATCGTAAAGGGTTACGTCGATGCTAGCTTCGACACAGATCTGGATGACTCTAAGTCACAAACCGGATACGTGTATGTTTTAAATGGTGGGGCAGTAAGCTGGTGCAGTTGCAAGCAAAGCGTTTTGGCGGGATCTACATGTGAGGCGGAGTACATGGCAGCCTCGGAGGTAGCACAAGAGGCAATCTGGGTGAAGGAGTTCATTACCGACCTAGGAGTCATACCCAATGCGTCGGGCCCGATGACTCTCTTCTGTGACAACACTGGAGCTATTGCCCTTGCCAAGGAGCCCAGGTTTCATAGGAAGACCAGGCATATCAAGCGTCGCTTCAACTCCAGTCGTGAAAGTGTTCAAAATGGAGACATAGATATTTGTAAAGTACATACGGACCTGAATGTGGCAGATCCGTTGACTAAACCTCTCCCTAGAGCAAAACATGATCAACACCAGAACTGCATGGGTGTTCGATTCATCACAATGTAACTAGACTATTGACTCTAGTGCAAGTGCGAGACTGTTGGAAATATACCCTAGAGGCAATAATAAAATGGTTATTATTATACTTCTTTGTTCATGATAATTGTCTATTGTTCATGCTATAATTGTGTTATCCGGAAATTGTAATACATGTGTGAATACATAGACCACAACACGTCCCTAGTGAGCCTCTAGTTGACTAGCTCGTTGATCAAAAGATAGTCATGGTTTCCTGACTATGGATATTGGATGTCATTGATAATGGGATCACATCATTAGGAGAATAATGTGATGGACAAGACCCAATCCTAAGCATAGCTCAAAGATCCTGTAGTTCGTTTGCTATATATTTTTCCGAATGTCAAGTATCATTTCCTTAGACCATGAGATTGTGCAACTCCCGGATACCGTAGGAGTGCTTTGGGTGTGCCAAACGTCACAACGTAACTGGGTGACTATAAAGGTACACTACAGGTATCTCCGAAAGTGTCTGTTGGGTTGGCACGAATCGAGACTGGGATTTGTCATTCCGTATGATGGAGAGGTATCTCTGGGCCCACTCGGTAATGCATCATCATAATGAGCTCAATGTGACCAAGTGGTTGATCACGAGATCATGCATTACGGTACGAGTAAAGTGACTTGCCGGTAACGAGATTGAACGAGGTATTGGGATACCGACGATCGAGTCTTGGGCAAGTAAAGTACCGATTGACAAAAGAAATTGTATACGGGATTGATCGAATCCTCGACATCGTGGTTCATCCGATGAGATCATCGAGGAGCATGTGGGAGCCAACATGGGTACCCAGATCCCGCTGTTGGTTATTGACCGGAGAGTCGTCTCGGTCATGTCTGCGTGTCTCCCGAACCCGTAGGGTCTACACACTTAAGGTTTGGTGATGCTAGGGTTGTTGAGATATTAGTATACGGTAACCCGAAAGTTGTTCGGAGTCCCGGATGAGATCCCGGATGTCATGAGGAGTTCCGGAATGGTTCGGAAGTGAAGATTTATATATAGGAAGTCAAGTTTCGGCCATCGGGAAAGTTTCGGAGGTAATCGGTATTGTACCGGGACCACCGGAAGGGTCCCGGGGGTCCACCGGGTGGGGCCACCTATCCCGGAGGGCCCCATGGGCTGAAGTGGGAGGGGAACCAGCCCCTAGTGGGCTGGTGCGCCCCCCTTGGGCCTCCCACTGCGCCTAGGGTTGGAAACCCTAGGGGTGGGGGCGCCCCACTTGGCTTGGGGGGCACTCCACCCCCCTTGGCCGCCGCCCCCCTTGGAGATTGCATCTGCTAGGTCCGGCGCCCCCCTAGGGGTCCTATATATAGTGGGGGGGAGGGAGGGCAGCCCCAACCTAGCCCCTGCTGCCTCCCTCTCCCTCCCGTGACACTCCTCCCTCTCCCTGAGCTTGGCGAAGCCCTACCGAGATCACCGTTGCTTCCACCACCATGCCGTCGTGCTGCTGGATGTTCATCAACCTCTCCTTCCCCCTTGCTGGATCAATTTGGAGGAGATGTCTTCCCAACCGTACGTGTGTTGAACGCGAATGTGCCGTCCGTTCGGCGCTAGGTCATCGGTGATTTGGATCACGACGAGTATGACTCCATCAACCCCGTTCTCTTGAATGCTTCCACGCGCGATCTACAAGGGTATGTAGATGCACTCCCCTCTCCCTGGTTGCTAGATGACTCCATAGGTTGATCTTGGTGATGCGTAGAAAATTTTAAAATTCTGCTACATTCCCCAACACTAAAGTCCTACTTTGTTTTCCATTAAGATAAGGTAGATGCTTCTTTTTTTGGACGTATGTTTCATCCTCCTTTACTCGCCAGTAATTGTTTCCTTTTTACCTCTGTGAAAACAGGGATATCTACTCAACTTGTTGCTATTGCGACCTTTTTCTTTACCACGTAAAACACTTTTTAAGAGTGTTTTGTGAAGTTCAAGTAAAATTTCACACCGACAACTTTGCTTGATTTAGTAGAACTACACAAAACGAGATTGGATTTCCTATTCGTGTTGGAAGATTCATATTTGATCTTGAGGTCTTTCAAGTGTGCCTCATGAAAGGTCAGTATCGGCCTTCATCCACGTGATTGTGTAGTGTGCTTTGAGATGCTGTGCTACTTGTATTAATACTATTTCAAAGAAATGTTGAATTGAAGCTATTGTCTTGCTATCTTTTCCCATTAAGTGAATAGAAATGGGACCAACCTAGACATGCTGCTTGTTTATTTGTTACAACAAACTCTGTACCACCCCTTTATATGTCGATGGAAGCACATGGTGCTGTTGCACCCACTCTCGCCTGCAACTGTTTATGCTTTTGTTAATCTAATGCCACTGGTAAAATTAAACAATGCCAGTCTTAGAATTAACTTCCAAACCTTAGTCCAAAATGGCGGGAGTTCATGTTTAAAAAATGTATTGTTGAGATAATGTCTCCGTTATTATAAATTATTTAAAGTGTTTTAGAAATGGTACCATCTTGCTTTGTCGTTCTTTCTACATGTTTTACCAAGGTATTGTTAAGATAATGTCTCCGTTAATATGAATTAGTTACACTGTTTTAGAAATGGTACTTTCCTGCTTTGTCATTCTTTATACATGTTTAACCAAGGTATTGTTAAGATGATGTCTCAATTAATATGAATGAATGACATTGTTTGAGAATTGCTAATGTCCTACTTTGTTTCCCATTAAGATAAGGTAGGTGTTTGTTCTTGTGGGCGTATAAGTCATTAACCATTATTGGTTAGTAGTTGTTTCCTTTATACCTATTTGTGCAAACAGGGATATCAAAACTTTTACTCATTGCTATTTTGACTTTGATTTTAGTTAAATACACAGAGGAGCAATGTGTTTAAGGCAGATTGTTGCATTATTGTGTGACGCCCGGATAATTAAGATACAGTGAATCTCTGCTAATGATGCCATGTCATCTCGGTTACTGTTGATAAACTTGCATTGATTCGAAACTGATTCATCTTCAAATTCGAAATCAAGTCAAACGCTAAAGGTTTTCAAATATTAAAACTAAAATGTTCGAATAATTCTATAAATTCCCCTCATCATTGTCATGATGAAACCAACATCATTGGACTCACCATTTAATTCTAAGGAAAATTTGAAGTGGTCCAACAGCAACCCCAAATAGCCAATTCAAAATAAATAAATGTTTATGAATTTTCATTTAACTTTAAACTTTGTGGGCCTCTCCAAAATATTGTGTTCGATATATGTGACAAGTTGTGTAGTCAGTTGTGTAGTCAATAAAATTCTTTTGGTATTAAATTAAAATGCAAAAAATTGAAGAAAATACAAAACAGAAAAACAAATAGAAAAAGGCCTAAACACCTACTATGCCAGTGGGCCTAAGTGCACAGTGCACTCAGCCCAAGCCCACCATGGCCTTTTCCCCAACCTCTGTACAAAGGCAGGGAGGCCATGTCATGGTGGACGCGCCCGCGCCGTCCACGCCGATGTTTGATGCCGTGTCAAGCATCCGACGAACCCGTCGATGGATAAGAGCACCCTGGCACTTCTAGACAAACCCTAGCCCCGTTCCCCCCTCTCCCTCGCTCGTCCTCTACTCTGCAATGCGTGTAGCCGAAGCCGTTGCCATGACCTTGTCGTCCGTGTGGCCAACTTCTTCCCCGTGCCAAATTAACTTGTTCCCCGGCTTCCCCTTCATCTTCTACGTCACCTGCGAGGACCAGCTCAAGCCCCCTCGTGTTGCATCGCCTAGATCGAATCATCTTCTACCTCCGGTCGCCGCTCATCGCCGCTTCGATTTGTCGCCTCCAAGCCTTCCCTGACCTTGCTTTGCACCTCTACAGGTTCGCGGTGAGCTCCTCGGCCAATTCCCCTCGTTCCCATCTTCGATCCACTCCGTTAGGCTCTGTCCCGTGTTCGTTTGTGGCTGCCATGGCCGGAGGCTGAGCTTCTGCGTACATATTCCGCTGCTCATGCTGCTGCTGCCTTGTTGCTCCTAGCTGCTGTTGTGTGCTACTGCTAACTACTACTAATGCTGCCGCTAGCTGCTTCTTTCCTGCCTTGCCCGCTCCCTGCTTTCCCGCTGCTTCCGCCGCCGCCGTAGTACTTGCCCCGCCACTTGCCACCCCGCACCCCGCCGCCTTAGCCGCGTGTCCGCGCTGGCGCCTAACCACGTCCGCCGCCGCTCCCACTGCGCCCAGGCCGGGGCCCGTCCCGCGCGTGGCCTCGCCTTCCCGCCGGCTACTCCCGTTGCAGGCCATGGTCGGCCATGGCCGAGCGGCCATGCGCGCATGTGTGAGTGCGTTCTGTGTGCATGCATTCTGTGTGCACGCGTGTGTATTAGGTTAGCCTAGGATTAGATTAGTACTAACCTAGTGTATAACAACTGACATGTGGGACCCCCTTGATTAGATTAAATAAAATCAAATTAGAATTTGTTAAGAGACTGACGTGTGGGACCCCCTGGTCAACGGGTCAACGTTGACTGCTGACTGGCCAGTCAATAGGGCCCACTAGTCAACCTCTGTGTACTGCTGGGTGCACTGCACCGGGTGCACCTAGCCCTTCTGTTATATATATACATATATATAATTAATTTAATTGAAATAAATCCAGAAATAATTTAAAACTTTGAAAATCATATAAAATAAACCGTAACTCGGATGAAAATAATTTATATATGAAAAATGACTAGAAAAATGAGACGAATCTGAATACGCTACCCACATACCTGTCAAATGCCTCTAATTATATAAACATGGAACATCACCCCTCCGGTCATCTATCTGACACAGGTCTGGAACCGGGATAACATTCCCGGTTGAATTCCCCCTTCACCTATATCGTGTAGACATACAGTAGATCACACCTAGCACATCATATTACCATATCATGCTTTGTGTTGCATTTGTCTGCTTTATATTTATTGTTTATTCCCCCCTCTTCTTCTCTGGTAGAACCGGAGACCGGCGCTGATGCCCCTGACTACGACTACATCGACGATGACCCCTCCTTGACAAAGCAACCAGGCAAGCCCCCACCCCTCTTAATCAACCCGATATCACCTATTCCTTCTCTCTACTGCTTGCACTAGAGTAGTGTAGCATGTTACTGCTTTCCTTTAATCCTATCATGATTCATAGCCTATCTTTGCTACTACTATTGTTACCTTTACCTGCAATCCTAAATGCTTAGTATAGGATGCTAGTATTCCATTAGTGGCCCTACATTCTTGTCCGTCTGCCATGCTATACTACTGGGTCGTGATCACTCGGGAGTTGGTCATGGGTATATACTTATATACATAATGTATGATACATGTGGTGTCTAAAGTCGGGTCGGCTCGTTGAGTACCTGCAGTTGATTCACGGATTCGGGGCTGAAAGGATATACTTTCCCGACAGCCCTCTGTGTGGATCTTTGTGGCGGAGCTACAAGGCATGTTGAGACCACCTAGGAGAGAGGTGCACCTGGCCTAGGCTGGCGTCCGCGGTTACATCAATTAACATGCTTAACGAGATCTTGGTATTTGATCTGAGTCTGGCCACTAGCCTATACGCACTAACAAACTACGCGGGAACAGTTATGGGCACTCGGCGTCGTGGTATCAGTCGAAGCCTTCTTGACGTCAGCGACTGAGCGGCGCGTGCCGAATTGGACTGGAACGCCCGCTTTTGTATTAGGGAGGCTAGCTCTGCTTACTGGCCGCGTACGCAACGTGCAGATGTGCAATGGGTGATGGGTCCAAACCCCTGCGCGCATAGGATTTAGATCGGCGTGCTGACCTCTCTGTTGTGCCTAGGTAGGGTTGCGACATGTTGATCTTCTGAGTCCTGACATGACCCAAAAAAGTGTGCTCGGCCAGAGGGATCGAGCAGTTGGGTAATGTGGTGCACCCCTGCAGGGAAGTTTATCTATTCGAAAGTCGTGCCCCTTGGTAAAAGGACGACCCGGAGTTGTACCTTGACCTTATGACAACTAGAATCGTATACTTAATAAAATACACCCATTCAAGTGCCAGATACAACCCAGTGATCGCTCTCTCATAGGGCGACGAGGGGAGGATCACCGGGTAGGTTTATGCTATATGATGATTCCTAGTGAACTTACCAACTACTCTCTTCTATTGCTTCAAGATGGTGGCTGCCAGAAGCGTTGTCTTCGATAGGACTAGCTATCCCCCTCGTATTCTGGCATTCTGCAGTTCAGTCCACATATACTACCCCTTTCATTGATACCAATGCATATGTAGCGTAGTTCCTTGCTTGCGGGTACTTTGGATGAGTACTCATGGTTGCTTTGCTTCCCCCCTTTTCCCCTTTCTATACCTGGTTGTCGCAACCAGATGCTGGAGCCCAGCAGCCAGACGCCACCATTGGAGACTCCTACTACATTGGAGGTGCCTACTACTACGTGCACACTACCGATGACGACCAGCAGTAGTTTAGGAGGATCCCAAGCAGGAGGCATGCGCCTCTTTTGATCTGTATCCCAGTTTGTGCTAGCCATCTTATGGCAACTTGTTTAACTTATGTCTGTACTCAGATATTTTTGCTTCCGCTGACTCGTCTATGATCGAGCGCTTGTATTCAAGCCCTCGAGGCCCCTGGCTTGTATTATGATGCTTGTATGGCTTATTTACTTTTATAGTTGTGTTGTGATATCTTCCGTGAGTCCCTAATCTTGATCGTACACATTTGCATGTATGATTAGTGTATGGTCAAATCGAGGGCGTCACAAGTTGGTATCAAAGCCAGGTTTCCTCTAGGAATCCCCCTTCCAAACTCCTTGGCTGAAGTTGAGTCTAGTCATTGAAAAGGTTTTTACTAACATGGCTATGCGGCTTACAGGCCCACGTCGCCATTGGGTGGTATTAGGATCTTTTATTCCTCGACCTATACTCTGGGACTCTGATCTCTCTTCTATTCGGGTTAAAATGAATTTACTAACTCTGATTCTAGGTTCTCGTAACTACTTCCTCCCGAAGGGCCCGTCATTCCAGATGATCGCATGGTGCACCAAAAGATTCTGAAGCTACTCTCCAATGTTTTCCCAAGACCCTTATGCCCTTCACCATTGCAATCCCTACCATCGATAAATCCTTATGGATAACTACCTACATTTGTCGTTCATACCTTCATCCCTAGATGCTCTTGTTATTACTAGATGCCCTCAAATACTCTCTGATGTTCCAAGAATCCTTTATTCTTACTACCCTGTAGTTCCTTACCGCATGAATAGCCTACGAATAATTCTTCACACTTATTGAGGAACTGTTCATTACTAGTTGATCATATGAACCACAAGGTATAGTGATATACTATCCGATCTTCCGGTAATTCTTTGCCAGCTAGTACTTTGCAAAAAATTGTCTGCTTGCATTATGGTTGCGTTCCATATGTCTAGCAATATTCATTAGTATCCCTTGTCATCGTCATTTTCAGCCTTCGGTTTGATATGTTGTGAATGCTCGCAATCCTCAGCCAAATCCTAGAATTCATCCTTCCGGCTCAGACGTCATTTTGAACATGAGCTGGTTCTCGCCAATCAAATTGCCGTCAATTGTACCCCTAAGTCTATTCAAATTATCCATCCTTTATCAAAGCATTTGCTTCTGAGCACTTGATTTGGAAATCTTAATTCCTTTTGCAATTGAGCTTGAATTAGTCGGTTGTTTCTATAATCAGATCTTCTTATATTTTCTTCTTCTTCTAGTTGAGTATCGATGCTCACATCAGATCCCTTGTGGACCACCAGATCCTTTGTTGGATTTTGTCTGGCACCGTCCTTCATATTCATTAACCTTGTGAGCCTTTCCTCAGATACATAATGCCTTTGGTAAATTGTATCCCCTGCTTTTGTCAACCATGCTCTTCTCCCAAGCTTGAGTTATTCGCTCATGAAGTTTGTGGTATGTGTTCATAAGATGCCCCGATGGGCTAAACCTATGACATCCATAAATAGTGTGAACCCGAAGTTTATGCGGGTCATATCTACTGGCGTTTCGCCAGATAAAGCTTCAACTCTACAACTTTTCGAAGACGAGAAGTAAATGGAAGGTTACACATTAAGGAAGTGGGAGTCGACCTTGAACTTTGTGTTCATGCCCATGGACCCGATGTAGAACTTATCATGGAAGCTTCTTGCAAAATATTTAATCATTGGGATAATTCTTTCGGTGTCATTACATTGGATCTCTTGCAGCTATGGTTCCGACCATATTGTTCTTCTTTGATCCCATTTCTCGGGTAAGTTTAAGCACTTGTCTTCTGCAGATCAATACACCAGTCCAACCTTTACTTTGATCTATTGTCGAGTATTACACCCTGGTATCTCAAGAATATCATGGAACTGCATAACTTCGTATGGGTTGTTCATCAACTGTTATTTCTCACCATATCCAATTGTTCCTAGGTTGTCGTCAACTGAGAACACCGAATAGTGAATCGAGTCTGCACTCTGATTCCATAACTCTAGATAATTTTTGTTGCTTACGAGTTTAATAATCCTTCATGTCACTCCTAGCCTGATCGACTATATCATTGTCGTGCTAATTTTAACTGTGCTACCTGGTCCTTCTTCCCATAGCACAAATTTTGACCGTGAGCTCATCTTGCGTCGATCTTCCTCGTCATATCACTTCTCCTTGAACAACAAACTTGATTTCGAGTTTGTGTCCTACCTGTGGTTCCAATAACCTTTTGATTTCATCATTTCTTTGACTTGATGTCATCCTCGATCGATTACATCTTCTTGAAACTTCTCGATAAATTTGTCGTGATCATAGTCAACAATTTGACTTCTTCCAAGTTGTGTGTCGAATTCAGGATGAGAAATACCATCCTTGTCCCTCGATGAATTGTGTTATCATTGACAACATTCTTGCCTTCCCTAACATAAACTTGTTCATGTTTTGTGTTGTATCTTGATTTCCTTGCTATCTAGCTTATGATATGTTCTACCTTGGAGTATTACCATCAGTTATGTCGAGGATGTTGTGAGAATTGTTCCACCTCTTAATAATTCTTGGCATACTGATGCTTCTTGTCATCACCATCCTTCTCTTGGTCCCTGTGTTCCAACTGGAATACCAATAAGTGAACTCCGTTGTGAGAATTTAATATTTCTAGCAACCCTATTGCTTCTGTGTTAATGGACAACAATTCCAATTTAGTGTGCTCGTTGCTAAATCGCAATTCCAATGTTGGTCGTGCCACCCAGCCCATATTTTGAGTGCACCGTTCAACCAATGTTTAACTATGGATGTTTTCCTCGAACATACATCATTATATTGTACTGTTTGATCTGATAAATGTTTTCTCCTTGTTCACATAATTGTGGAGATCCATCTTGTTGGAAATCTCGAGGATTGTCGCTGAGTCCATTAGCCACCCCCTATCCTATCCTTGGTTTAATGATGAACTCTTGTTTCGGAACTCGCTTCCATAGTTCATTTCCCGAGAATCTTACAATGTTATCACGTTAATTTGTGTTGCACCTTTTTGTTCTCAGGCATCCCGAGTCTAAGGTATCTAGACACCAATCAGAACTAAATCTCGGTCAGATATGATGGTTAGACATATTTCCAATAGTTATAACATTGGTCTTTATATAACCCGGTAAGGTGATGTCATGCCTAGCACACCTGGCCGGAGGACCTATTGCTTTAGTATCCTTTATAGCAAGGTTAACCATTCTTCCATAAGGAAATTGTAAGACTTATTCTATAAGTTGTTCCTGATGGATTCTTTGTGAATTAAAAGTCTGATCTTTACCCAATGCCCATGTCAATGCTATCTCGAAGCATGTTTGTGGTACTACGATTTTCAATAAAAACATTTTGAAGCGCAATGCCAAATTTTCCTTATCAGTTATCCAAACACTGTTGTATGGGTAACATCATGAAATCCCTTGCCCCTTTACTTAAATGGTCGTCTACTTGTTGTCCTGACATGGATGGGAAAGATATACTCTTGATACACGAGTGTAGCCACATTTTCCTTCCATTATTCGGATTAGTATACGAATTACTTTTCCTTTCCATTATTTTGTTTAAACCTTTCTTGTAATCTGACGTAACTGAGTAGTGATAGTTTCCTGCTTAGGTAAGCACCTTGTTGTACCACTCTGTCAGTAAGACCCTGTTGCTTTTGTTGATGGCATTCTGATAACCACCGATGGACGAGAACTTTGCCTATTGGTACGCCTCGTTCAACGAGCCGGAAAATGGTTATATTCATCCCTCGCCCTTTTTACCGATGTTGTTGCTGACATAACTGACATGCTACCCTCTGACATGCCTTGCTTTCACAACCGTGCAAGATGTCACCGCTCCTCCTACTTTTAACCCACATGGTGGGCCCATAACCCACAATTCCACAGGATCGAAACCTGACTCTCCTGTACACCCCCTGTTCCCAAAGTTGTTCCTCACGCATGGCGTCGTGTGTAATTCACGAGCCACCTTCGAAGAGATTATTAATTCTGGTATCAGACACAATACTTACTCCCATTGCTTCGAACCCCTTTCAGGTCCTGTTTCAGGCATCGAACGATGCCTACCCGCTCGAAAGTTCCCATGATACCTCCTTAGTTCACCATCGATATTTTCTTAAGTTTTGAGTCGAGAGTTACTTTCCGCCACCTTCCCCGATGTTATCGACCAAATAACCTTGCAGAGGTCCGTTTTCCCGGAATACCCAACCTTTATTCTTTTGTAAGTATGATGGAGTTCATGAAGAAAGGATGTCGACTTCATGATGATGACCTGATAAAGAGAAATGAAGTCATCAACATAATTGATCGACCTTTTCAAGAAGAGCAACCAAGACCGAGAAGATTCGTTAGAATTTCGTACAGCAGGGAGGCCATGGCGTACTGGACACGCCCCCGCTGTCCACGCCGATGTTTGATGCCGTGTCAAGCATCCGACGAACCCCCCGATGGATAAGAGCACCCCGGTGCCTCTAGACAAACCCTGGCCCCGTTCCCCCTCTCCCTCGCTCGTCCTCTTCTCTGCAACGCACGCAGCCGCAGCCGTTGCCATGGCCTTACCATCTGCATGGCCAACGTCGTCCCCTTGCCAAATTAGCTTGTTCCCTCACTTCCCCTTCGTCGTATACGTCACCTGCGGGAACCAGCTCGAGCCCCCTCGTGCTGCATCGCCTAGATCGAGCCATCTTCTACCTCCGGTCGCCGCTCATTGCCGCTTCGATTTGTCGCCTCCAAGCCTTCCCCAAGCTTGCTTTGCACCTCTACAGGTTCGCGGTGAGATCCTCGGCCAATTCCCCTTGTTCCCATCTTCGATCCAGTCCATTAGGCTCCGTCCCGTGTTCGTCTGTGGCAGCCATGGCCGGAGGCTGAGGTTCTGCGTACGTATTCCGCTGCTCATGTTGTTGCTGCCTTCTTGCTCCTAGTTGCTGTTGCGTGCTACTGCTAACTGCTACTAATGCTACCGCTAGCTGCTTCTTCCTTGCCCTGGCCGCTCACTGCTCTTCCGCTGCTTCCGCCGCCGCCGCAACACTTGCCCCGCCGCTCGGCGCCCCGCACCCCGCTGCCTTAGCCGCCTGTCCGTGCCGCCGACGCCTAACCACATTCGCCGCTGTTCCCACTGCACCAAGGCCGGGCCCCGTCCTGCGTGTGGCCTCGCCTTCCCACCGGCTGCTCCTATTGTTGGCCATGGCCGGCCATGGCCGAGCGTCCATGCGTGCATGTTTGTGTGCATTCTGTGTGTGTGCGTGTATGTATTAGGTTAGCCTAGGATTATATAAGTACTAACCTAGTCTATAGAAACTGAGATGTGTGACCCCCCTTGATTAGATTAAAGAAAATCAAATTAGAAATTGTTAAGAAACAGACGTGTGGGACCCCGTGGGTCAATCGGGCCCACTGGTCAACCTCTATGCATTGCTGGGTGCACTGCACCGGGTGCACCCAGCCTTCTGTTATATATCTTTCGAATTAATTTAATTGAAATAAATCCAGAAATAATTTAAAACTTTGAAAAATCATATAAAATAAATCGTAACTCGGATGAAAATAATTTATATATGAAAAATAACCAGAAAAATGAGACGAATCCGAATACGCTACCCACATACCTGTCAGATGCCTCTAACTATCTGAGCATGGAACATCCCCCTCCGGTCATCTGTCTGACACAGGCCTGGAACCGGGATAACATTCCTAGATGAATTCCCCCTTAACCTATATCGTGTAGACGTACAGTAGATCAGACCTGGCACATCATATTACCATATCATGCTTTGTGTTGCATTTGTCTACTTTATATTTATTGTTTCTTCCCCCTCTTCTTCTCCGGTAGACCCTGAGACCGACGGGGTGATGCCCCTGAGTACGACCACATCGATGGCGACCCCTCCATGCCAGAGCAACCTGGCAAGCCCCCCCCCCTTGATCAACCCGATATCGCCTATCCCTTCTCTCTACTGCTTGCATTAGAGTAGTGTAGCATGTTACTGCTTTCCGTTAATCCTATCTTGATGCATAGCCTGTCTTTGCTACTACTGTTGTTACCTTTACCAGCTATCCTAAATGCTTAGTATAGGATGCTATTATTCCATCAGTGGCCCTACATTCTTGTCCGTCTGCCATGCTACACTACTGGGTCGTGATCACTCGGGAGTTGATCATGGGTATATACTTATATACATAATGTATGATACATGTGGTGACTAAAGTCGGGTTGGCTCGTTGAGTACACACGGTTGATTCACGGATTGGGGGCTGAAAGGACATACTTTCCCGACAGCCCTCTGTGTGGATCTTTGTGGCGGAGTGACATGGCAGGTTGAGACCACCTAGGGGAGAGGTGGGCCTAGCCCTGGTCGGCGTCTGTGGTTACATCAATTAACACACTTAACGAGATCTTGGTATTTGATTTGAGTCTGGCCACTGGCCTATATGCACAAACCAACTACGCGGGAACAGTAATGGGCACTCGGCGTCGTGGTATCAGCCGAAGCGTTCTTGACATTAGCGACTGAGCGGCACGCGCCGAATTGGACTGCAGCGCTTGCTCTTGTATTAGGGAGGCTAGGTCTGCTTACCGGCCGTGTACGCAACATGCAGGTGTGCACTGGGCGATGGTCCCAGACCCCTGTGCACATAGGATTTAGACCAGCGTGCTGACCTCTTTGTTCTGCCTAGGTAGGGCTGCGATGTGTTGATCTTTCGAGGCCCGACATGACCCAGAAAAGTGTGCCCGACCAGAGGGATCGAGCGTGTTGGGTAATGTGGTGCACCCCTGCAGGGAAGTTTATCTATTCAAATAGCCGTGTCCCTTGGTAAAAGGACAACCCAGAGTTGTACCTTGACCTTATGACAACTAGAACCGGATACTTAATAAAATAAACCCTTCCAAGTGCCAGATACAACCCGGTGATCGCTCTCTCACAGGGCGGCGAGGGGAGGACCGCCAGGTAGGTTTATGCTATACGATAATGCTTGGTGAACTTACCGTCTACTCTCTTCTACTGCTTCAAGATGGAGGCTGCCAGAAGCGTAGTCTTCGATAGGACTAGCTATCCCCCTCTTATTCTGGCATTCTGTAGTTCAGTCCACATATACTACCCCTTTCATTGATACCAATGCATATGTAGTGTAGTTCCTTGCTTGAGAGTACTTTGGATGAGTACTCATGGTTGCTTTTCTTCCCCCCTTTTCCCCTTTCTATACCTGGTTGTCGCAACCAGATGGTGGAGCCCAGGAGCCAGACGCCACCTTCGACGACTCCTTCTACACTGGAAGTGCCTACTACTACGTGTAGACTGGCGACAACGACCAGGAGTAGTTTAGGAGGATCACAGGCAGGAGGCCCGCGCCTCTTTCAATCTTTATCCCAGTTTTTGCTAGCCATGTTATGGCAACTTGTTTAACTTATGTCTGTACTCAGATATTGTTGCTTCCACGAACTCGTCTATGATCAAGCACTTGTATTCGAGCCCTCGAGGCCCCTGGCTTTTGTATTATGATGCTTGTATGACTTATTTACTTTTATAGTTGTGTTGTGATATCTTCTGTGAGTCCCTGATCTTGATCGTACACATTTGCATGTATGATTAGTGTACAGTCAAATCGGGGGCGTCACATATGGGGCCCAATTGATCTTTCCACTTTGCAGAAAGAAGCAGTCATTGTTTGCGGTACATTACAGAAGGAATAATTGAGAAGATTTACAGAGTATTAGTAGATGCTGGTGACACGGCTAGTCTGCAGGGCCCATGTGGCAACTCAACAACACGTGAAGTGCAAAATTCTACAACAAGGAAATGTATGACCAAGTCAGTGGCGGACATAGCTGTAACAAACGAGGTCAGTATCGACCTTCATCCACATGATTGTACTTTGTAATGTTGTCCTACGTATAATTTGGTACTGCTTTGAATAAATGTTTAATTGAAGTTATTGTATTGCTATCTTTTCCTGTTAAGATAATGAAGATCATTATATTTGTGAGCATATATTTAATCAACTATACCGCTATTATATTAATCACACTTTTTCTGTATTTATGCAGACACGAATGCTCAGCTTGATTTTAGTGGAACTGCACAAAATGTTCAGATGGTTCGTGTCCTCCATAATACTTCATCATGGACAGTACATCAAATGGTTCTCTAATTATTCATTGTCACCTTGAGCCATGATACGTCCATTTTGCATCATGCTTTTATATCGATATTTATTGCATTATGGGCTGTTATTACACATTATGTCACAATACTTATGCCTATTCTCTCTTATTTTACAATGTTTACATGAAGAGGGAGAATGCCGGTAGCTGGGATTCTGGGCTGGAAAAGGAGCAAATATTAGAGACCTATTCTGCACAGCTCCAAAAGTCTTGAAACTTCATGGAAGTTATTTCTAGAATATATAAAAAATACTGAGCGAAGAAAGTTCCAGTGGGGGGCCACACCCTGGCCACGAGGGTGGGGGCGCGCCCTACCCCCTGGGCGCGCCCCCTGCCTCGTGGGCACCCTGGTGGCCCTCCGATGCCCATCTTCTGCTATATGAGGTCTTTCGTCCGAGAAAAAATCATAAGCAAGCTTACAGGATGAAACTCCGCCGCCACGGGGCGGAACCTTGGCGGAACCAATCTAGGGCTCTGGCAGAGCTGTTCTGCCGGGAAACTTCCCTCTGGGAGGAGGAAAACATGACCATTGTACTCACCAACGATCCTCTCATCGGGAGGGGGGCAATCTTCATCAACATCTTCAAGTAAGGACACTAGCAATGGGGGTTAATCATAAGTGGGATGCTTGTCCAAGTAAGGACAGTACCCAAGCACGGGTCCACCCACATATCAGATTATCAAAGTACCGAACGCGAATCATATGAACGTGATGAAAACTAGCTTGATGATAATTCCCATGTGTCCTCGGGAGCGCATTCCTTCATATAAGAGTTTGTCCAGGCTTGTCCTTTGCTACAAAAAGGATTGGGCCATCTTGTTGCACCTTATTTACCTTTATTGCTTGCTACTCATTACAAATTACCTTATCACAAAACTATCTGTTACCGGCAATTTCAGTGCTTGCAGAGAATACCTTACTGAAAACTGCTTATCATTTCCTTCTGCTCCTTGTTGGGTTCGACACTCTTACTTATCAAAAAGGCTATGATAGATCCCCTACACTTGTGGTTCATCAAGCCACCGGACTATCTAGACGAAAGGAGCTGCCAATGCGTTCAAGGCCTTGCAACATATAAATACAAAATACACCATGCTATGCAAGACATTGGTTGATTTCAGTGGAACTGCACAAAAATATCAGCTGGTTAATCTAGCTCCATGTTCCATTTCAATGTGCAAACTGGTGACAAAGCCCACCCATTCCACAATCATCGGCATTAGATATTTTGAATGGGAAAACCTTGTCAAAGTTTAATCATTGATGTTAGCAAGAAGACATTCATTTGATATTTTGGAATGGGAAAACCTTGTCAAATTTTGCTCATTGATGTCAGCGAGAATACATGCATTTGGTACTTTTGAACGGGGCGCCCTTTGTCGTGAGTAGCGTCGATCATTTTTTCCTACTCGCATGTTCAATTCAGAAGTAAATATTGGCTCTGATGAGATGCATAATCATGAATATTGACTTATATATGGTATTTTAAGAGTTTGTTCTGAATGTTGTCTATGAAATGCCAGTCCTATGAGTTTGATTGCAAAGTTGAGCTTGGAATCCTGTGGTCATGGCGATATAGGGTTCAGCGGCGCTTCAAAGCTCCTCAAACTATATGGTCTATGTGAAACTGCGGCAAACGAGCTGTTCACCGTGCCTCCTAAGAATAATTCTACGCATTGTTTTGCATGTTGATCTAATCCTAGTAATTTGCATGTTATTTAGAATAAAAATAAAAGTTCGCACGTAGAACCACAACATCATCGACCGTACTAGTAGGTCTAGATGCTGGCATTGTTTCTGTGCTTAAGAAGTTCATTGTCTCATGTTTCATTCATAGCCTATACAACAACAAGTTCGGGTAGGCTAGAGGTGAAATCATATGATCTTCCGACCAACTCATCGTCTTAGTATTTCATGGATAACCTATGTTATAAAATATAAATGTATGGAATAAATTAAATTCTCCATCCTTGCAGTTGTAAGAGCATCTACCGCCTTTTTTGAGAAACCAGAGCATCTACAGCCAGACGCTCCAAACCCGCCTCAAACAACAGGGTGGACGTCCCGGTCATGAATTTTGACCCAGACGGGCTCCTCAAACGGTCCTAAAAAACCTGGGCCAACCATCACCCCTCATATACAGCCCAACTATGGGGTGCCCAAGCACGTTCGCCACGTCGGACTAACATCGGGGTCCCACGCAGGATTGCACGGAAACCCAGTGGTCCGATGGACATCTCCTCTGGTGGGTGGGGTGTGGTGTGAATGGTGTGTGGTGCCTGACTAGCTCGCTGCTCGAGGCCAAAAAGTCCTCCTGCTCCAGCGCCCTTCCCATGCTCTATGGCCAAGAAGAAGATAACCGCCTACGCTATGATCACGTCAGAGTGTCAGTACCAGATCGAGCAGGAGATCCGGGAAAGGTGCACTGAGAGCATCGCTGCCGGGTAGCCTCCAAAACTTGCTGGAGCCGGAGGAGGAGGAGCAAGTGAAGGTGTAGGAGGGAGAGGAGCGGCAGTCGGCTCCGATGGAGGTGGCCGATCCAAAAGACGACGAGGAGGTAGAGCAGCCAGAGCAGGAGCTAGCACCATGATACGTCTCCGACATATCTATAATTTATGAACTATTCATACCATGTTTATAAGAATTCTACATGATTTTGGTATGATTTGATTAGCACTAACCCGGACTAACGCTGTTTTTAGCAGAACTACCGTGGTGTTGTTTTTGTGCAGAAATAAAAGTTCTCAGAATGGGCTGAAAATTTACAGAGAATATTTTTGGAAAATATAAAAAATACTGGAGCCAAAAGATACTAGAGAAGAGTCCCGGGCTAACCACAAGGGTGGGGGCACCCCGACCCCCCTAGGGCGCGACCCCCGTCCTTGTCATCGCCTCATGGCCCCCCTTGACTTTCCCCTGACGTGAAACACTCCTATAAATCCCAAAAAATCCAGAACAAAAGCAAGGTCAGGAGTTTTGCCGTCGTAAGCCTCTGTTGCCATGAAAAACCAATTTTAAGTGCATATGATCCAAGAAGTAAGGGGGTTGTTGCGTATGGGATAAATAAGGGGACTTGATACATTAATGCTATGGTTCGGTTTTACCTTAATGATCTCTAGTTGTTGCAGATGCTTGCTAGAGTTCCAATTTTAAGTGCATATGATCCAAGAAGAAGAAGTATGTTAGCTTATGCCTCTCCCTCATATGAAATTGCAATAATGATTACTGATCTTGTTAACAATTGCCTAGGATAATTCCGCACACCGACCCATCATTATTCCACACTCGCTATTTATAATTTATATTAATATATTCTAACTTTATGTTAACAACACCTCCTTTCATATTTTAGTTCTACGATATCATGCAAAGTTATCCTCTTCATACCCACAACGTAGTTTTATTTCTCGTTTCTAGTTGAAAGCAAACCGTTCGATGTACGTAGGGTCGTATCTGTGGCAGATTGGACTTGAGAGAATATTGATCTTACCTTTATCTACTTGTGCGTTCGACACTCCATACTTACCATTTCCACCTTTGGAAAGTGCTACCATGATTCCTTGCACTTGAGGATTATCAAGCTCTTTTCTGGCGCCGTTGCTGGGGAGGAATAGCGTGGGGTTGATATTGTCGTGTGTGCTTGTTTGCTTTCTTCACAAAGTAGATTTTTGTTTTCCATTTTGTTTATCTTTAGTTGTGGGTGAAACAAACAAAAAAAATACAAACTGAAAAAACAAAAAAATTACTTGCCTCTTATGCCTAAAAACTTTTTCAAAAACAGAAGTGATTGGAAGGTTATGCATTGGAGAAGTGAGGGTCGACCTTGAACACTTGTGTTCATGCTCATGGAAACAATGTAGAATTTTTCATGGAATTTTCTAAAAAATAAGTATCCCCTTGTATATATTCATTGTATTATAAAAATAATGTGCCACATTTTGGTTGTAGGATGTTTTAATTGCTTGTTTGGTGTATGCAGCAGAAAAACAAAAACTTTTGCTGTAGTCTTTTAATTTTCATTTTTTACCAGAGCATGATAAATTCTTGAATTTTTTTCACACTACTGCCATGCAAATTTTTTATATTATCCTAATTTTTTAGAATTTTTGAAGTTACAGAAGTATACGAAAGTTCCAGATTGCTACAGACTGTCCTATTCTTGACATATTCTGTTTTCTATGTGTTGTTCACTTACTTTTATGAATCTATGGGTAGTATCGGGGGGTGTGAACCATGGTGAAGTTGGAATACAATATATATAATGCTAATATGAAATTGGAATTAGTTTACACCAGTACCTAAAGGTAGTGATTTGCTTTATTATACTAACGGATCTCACAAAGTTTTTTGTTAAGTTTTGCGTGGATGAACTGTTTGAAGAATGAGGAGTTACAGATATGAGAAGAATAAGGAGAGGCAAGAGTTCAAGCTTGGGGATGTCCAAGGCACCACAAGTAAATATTTGAAGGATACTCAAGCATCTAAGCTTGTTCTTCAATAATTATTGGTATACCTTAGTTTTTGTTTTGTTCACATCATATAAGTCTCTTGAGTTTATTTTCCATTTATTTTACTTTATGAACCATGCTAGTTTGAGATAGCCCTTGATTGCTCTGTAGAATGCTCTTTGTGCTTCACTTAGAGTATGGCTTTATAGAATGCTACTTGTGCCTCACTTATATATTTTGAGCTTGGATATTGATAAATATATATTATTTGTAGAATGCTCTATGAAGTTCACTTGTATCTTTTAGAGTATGAATAAAGTTATCATTGAAAGTGGGTTTGGAAGAGTGTCAACTCTAGGTAATGATCCCACTATTTTCGAGGGTGTTGAATCTTATAATATTTATGAAAGTGGATTTGGAGAGGCCATGACTTTATTTAATGATGATTCCACTATTTCGGAAGAGGTTCCAATTGATTATGAGAACAAAGTTGCTATCTATGATGATTATTGTGATGACGTGTATGCTATAAAGAATAATGATAACCTGAAACTTGTCATCTTGATTTTAATTTTAAACTGGATTATGCCTCACATGATAGTTATTTTGTTGAGTTTGCTCCCACTACTATTCATGAGAATAAATTTGCTTGTGTGGAGAGTAGTAAAATTTCTATGCTTGTGGATCATGAAAAGAATGCTTTGTGTGATAGCTATATTGTTGAATTCATTCATGATGCAACTGAAAATTTGTTGGATCATGGGTTCCGGCAAACCCTCAAGGTTCGAACACTGGGGTGCGCGCGAATGTTTTCTCCCTATCAATCCACGCCCTAGCTCTCTAAGAGCTCGCTGACGAACTCGACGAACTTGCAACACAAATACACAAGATTTATACTGGTTCGGACCACCGTTGAGGTGTAATACCCTACTCCGGTGTGGTGGTGGTGGATTGCCTCTTGGGCTGATGATGAATAGTACAAGGGGAAGAACAGCCTCCTGAGGTTGAGGTGTTCTTGTGCTTGGTTGGTCTGAAGCTAAGGGTGGAATGGCCCCGATCCAAGATGAGGTCCCTCCACTTCTATGGTAGTGGCTAGTCCTATTTATAGAGGCCCTGGTCCTCTCCCCAAATATTGAGTTGGAAGGGATGCCACAACGGCCAATTCGAAAGGGGACAACTAGTACAACTTATCCTGACAAAAGTAGTCTTCGCCTAACAAAGGCTCTAGTGGTGATGCCGTCTTGAGCTCCACGGTGACATCCGTCTTGCCGTACTTCTAATCTTGGTCTCGTTGCACCAATATGGAAACCTTTGCTTGATGCCTCGGTACTCCGCACCTATTCTTGCCACCTTGTCACCAAAGAGGAAGCAAGGACACTGCGCGCTGGCGCCCGCCTAGCGCCCACCTGGTCTCGATCATCATGGCTCAAGTCATGAGGACCTCGCGAGGTTTGCCCTGCCTTGATCTCTCCTCCCCTCGTGAGCCTGCCTGGCGAGGCCGCTCCTAAGGAGGTCTTGCGTCGTCCGCCTCGCAAGGCTTGGCCCTTCGTGAGGGTCTTGAATGCCTTGTCGATGAAGAAGGTATGTACACCTGCCAGCCCAGCCACGCCGTGGGCCGCAGGCAGGCAAGTCTAGGGACCCCTGTTCCCAGAACGCCGACAGTAGCCCCCGGGCCCAAGGTGCGCTCGGGCTTGGCTTCGGGGTGAAGCCAAAGGTCAAGCTCGGAGCGCCATGGGCCCAAAAAGCCTGCGGCCTCAGTTGACGCGCGGCGGTTGATCGGACATGGGCGTCTCCGCTTCCCCACCTTGCCTCGGCAACTGCCCGACTTGACAAGTCCCTGCGACATGCAAGGAAAACCATCATTACCTGTGATCGTGGGGGGCGCTGGTTGGCCTTCTCTTGCTATAAATGAGGAAGGGGGCGGATCCCCCGTCCCCCACTTCTTCCCATTCCGTCTGCTTCTTCCTCCTCTACTCCACCACCGACTCTAATGGAGCCATCGAAGAGGCTCTCCGCCGCCAAGAAAGGAAAGGCCCCTCGGGAGGGCCCCGGCTCCCTGGCGCCCAAGCAGGGACGTGGCCGTCCCTCCTGCAAGCACACCACGACTCCCGCCGTGCCCCCCCCCCCCCCCGCTCCCGGGGTGGCGCTGCTGCGCGTGGGCGGGGTCACTCCGGTCGCGGCAGCCCCGTGAAGCACGAGGAGGGATCCGGCTAAGCTCGGGACATCGCTGGAGGCCTGCCCCCGTGGTTCGCTGCAACGCCGCTTTTTTTGTTCCTCTTTATTTCCTGCATCAGAATGAAACTAGTATGGGCCCGGAGGGGCGTGTATCGAACCATGATTCCTCAATCATTACACTATGCTTGTTATTTCTGTGTTGTGTCATTGTGCGGAGATAACTTAGCCTGGCGCGTTCGGGGCAACCTCTTCTTCATGAGGCACTTGCTTCCTCGTGCCCATCTTGGCTTAGTGGTTGCTCAGGAACTATAAAAAAATTGTTAGGAGGATGGCTAGGAGACATATTGTTCACTCGAGCCTTGACCCAGCACTTAATGTCACGGTACCCGAGGGGCACGGATTAGGAGAGATGTGCCGGTTTGTGGGCTCGAACGATGGTGCTTCGCAAGAAAGCAGACCGAGGGCAGAGAGAAGGACCAACACAGGAGGAAGAAACCCTCATGAAGGCACCTGCCCAGCCCCCTCGCGAGGTAAGCGAGAGAGAACACAAGAGAACTGGATTCGGAAAAGGCGGCAAAAGGCGACGGAACCAAATCAGCAAGGAACACCAGAAGCAAACTTCGATTAAGAGAAGGCGAGCCAACTACAGAAAGCAAATGAAAAGCCGCGTCCGGCACCTAATCTAGTCTTTGATGTCTTCTCACTAGTGCGGAGCTAAGTGCTGCCACTAGGCGTGGGAGGGAGCCCCTGAGGTCCGAGGGAGGCTCTACTGAGACCCGGGGCGTGTATAGCCCCACTCATTATTACGTGAGAGTGTCACGGGCGGCGATTCTTCACAGGCACCGGGCCTTCTTCACAGGCACTGGGACTTGCTTCACAAGCACTGGGCATTGCTTCACAGGCACGGGGCCTTGCTTCACAGGCGCGGGGCCTTGCTTCAGAGGCACTAGGCCTTGCTTCACCATCACTGGGCCTTGCTTCATAGGCACTGGGCCTTGCTTCACATGCACTGGGCCTTGCTTCATGGGTAGAACTTCTGGAGGTGCTGGATGTTCTAGGCGTTCTGGATGGGTACCCCGTCCCGCATCTCCAGGCATGCGGTGCCAGGCCTGGAGACATGGACGACCCTGAACGGGCCCTCCCACATGGGTGAGAGCTTGTGCAACCCTTCCCTGGAGAGGACCCGCCTCAGGATGAGGTCGCCCACCTCGAGCGTCCTGGAGCAGATGTTGCAGCAGTGGTACCGCCACAGCGCCTGCTGGTATCTTGCCGCCCTTAGTGCAGCTTCGCGGCGTCGTTCCTCCCCCTGTACGAGGTCCATCCCCCGCGTGGCGTCCTGCTGTGTTTCATCAAATGCCAGGACCCATGCGGAGCGATGCTTGACCTCATCAGGGAGGACCGCTTCGGCTGCGTAAACAAGGAAGAATGGGGTCTCGCCCATCGGCTTAGTGGCGGTGGTGCGGATGGACCACAGCATGGACTGGAGCTCGTCGTGCCAGCCCCTGCCGCAGGCCTCGAGCTTCTTCTTGAAGGTTATGGTCTTGAGGCCTCTCAGGACCTCCGCGTTGGCGCATTCAGCCTGGCCATTGCTCCTGGGGTGCGCCACCGAAGCGTAAGAGATCTGCGTTCCAAGGTTAGCACAGTATGTTTTGAAGAGGTTACTGGTGAACTGCGAGCCGTTGTCGGTGATGATGTAGTTGGGGACCCCAAAACGGCTCACGAGTCCCTTGATGAACTTAACTGCGGAACCAGCTGGGATGGTGCGGAAGGCTTCCACTTCCGCCCACTTGGTGAACTTGTCGACGACGACGTAGAGGTAGCGGTAGCCCCCTGGCGCTCGAGGGAACGGGCCCAAGATATCCAGCCCCCAGACCGCGAACGGCCATATGAGCGGTATAGTCTGAAGGCCCTGAGCTGGCTGATGGATCTGCTTGGCGTGGAACTGGCAAGCTTCACAGGACTTCACCAGCTCAGCTGCATCGTTGAGCGCCATGGACTGGTAGAATCCACTACAGAACACCTTGCCGACGAGAGTCCGTGACGATGAGTGGTGTCCGCAGTCCTTGCCGTGTATGTCAATCAGGAACTCCTTCCCCTGGTAACTGGAAATGCAACGCAACGAAACATCATTTGGTCGCTTCCTGTACAACTCACCGTCCTGGATGGAGTATATCATGGCTTGCCGGGCCACCCGCTCTACGTCCTCTTCCTTCTCCGGTAGCGCCCCTTGCATCAGATATTCCTTGAATTCCTTGGTCCAACATCCCTCTTGAGGCTCGAGCGCCAAGAGCAAGCGAGCTCCTGAGGTTGGGCCACAAGCTGGGGCTCCCGTGGCAGGCGGTTGTGGGAGCTCCTCCCGAGGCCGTGCCGTGCTTGAAAGTGGTGGCATCGCTGACGGCTTGAAGAGCCACTCCTCGAAGACTCCAGGCTCTTGGGCTGCCACTTGGATGCCCTCCTGGTGATGTCATCGGCTTCCTTGTTGGTGCCACGGGGCACATGCTGCACATCCAGGCCTAGGAACTTCTTTTCCATCTTACGTACTTCTACGAGGTACGCCTCCATGTGCTCGTACTTTGGCTCGTACACTTTGTTGGAGAAGTTAACAAGGAGCTGTGAGTCACCCCTAATGGTGAGGCGCTTCACCCCTAGAGATGTCATGGCCTTCAGGCCAACTATGAGGCCTTCGTATTCTGTGATGTTGTTGGACACCTTCTCGTCTTGCTGAAAGTAGAGTTGCACAGTGTAGTAGAGCTTGTCCTGCGTGGGCGAGTTGAGTACTGCTCCAGCCCCCGCGCCCTGGTGCGTGAAGGCACCATCGAAATACATGACCCATCCGTTAGGCGCCTCACTTCCTAGTGAGGTGGACTGGTCCTCGCCTACTTCCAGCACCGGAGCATCCGTCCATTCTGCCACGAAATCAGTGAGTGTGGCTCCCTCGATGACCCTGGTGGTGCTGAACTCCAGCTGGAATGCCTGCAGCTCGATGTTCCACTCGGCGACCCTTCCGGTAGGGTTGGGGCTCCTGAGCACCCTCTCCAACGGGTAGGCCGAGACGACTTTGATGGGGTGGCCCTGGAAGTAGTGCTACAACTTGCGTGAGGCCACCAGGAGCGTGAGCAGGAGCTTCTGAGGAATGGGATAGCGTGCCCTCGCGTCCCGCAACACCGTGCTGACGAAGTACATTAGATGCTCGACGAGGACCGGCATGTTGGTGAGGCTCGCATCTTGTGCAAGCTGGGGTGCCTCTTGAGGTGGTGCGGCCCCTGGCGCCTGGTCGCTTGCGGGAATCTTTACGGCATTATCTTTCTGAGCCTGATCATCTGTGGTTACTGCTATGGCTCTTGCTGCACCTTCTTGATCTTGCGTCGTCTCGGCTGGCGACGTAGCTGGGCGCGACGCTCTCTTGGCCAGGTGCTCCTCCCGAACCGCCACTAGCGCAGCGCTGGCGGAGTATGTGGTGGCGGCAAGATATATTACTAGAGGCTCGAGAGGCCGTGGCGCCACCAACACCGGTGGGCTGGTCAGGTATCTCTTGAGGTCTTGGAAGGCTTGGTCGGCCTCAGGAGTCCACTTGAACGGGCCCTTCTTCTTCATCAGCTTGAAGAAGGGTAAGGTGCGCTCTCCCAGCTTGGAGATGAAGCGCCCCAATGCAGTCACCTGACCAGCCAGCTTCTGCATTTCCTCGAGGGTCTATGGCAGGCTCATGCCCTCAATGGCCTTGATCTTCTCCGGGTTCTCCTCGATCCCTCTGTGTGACATGAGGAATCCCAGCAGCTTGCCGAAAGAGACGATGAACACACACTTTTCCGGGTTAAGCCGCAAGTTCACCTGGCGCAGGCTCTCGAAGGTCTCCTCCAGGTCTTGGATCAAGGTTCTCGCCTCCCGAGACTTCACCACAATGTCGTTGATGTAGGCCTCCGTGTTTCTCCCGAGCTGCCGCCCTAAAGCGATGCGAATCAGCCGCTGAAAGGTCACACCCGCGTTGTGCAGTCCGAAGGGCATGCAGGTGTAGTAGTACACCCCACATGGGGTCAGGAAGGCTGTCTTCTCTATATCTTCCACCGCCATCTTGATTTGGTGATACCCTGAGAGCACATCCAGGAAGCACAGTAGGTTGCACTCGGCGGTGGAGTCAACGATCTGGTCGATGCGCGAGAGGGGGAATGGATCTTGAGGGCTAGCCTTGTTGAGGTTGGTGAAGTAGACACACATTAGCTCCTTCCCGCCTTTCTTCGGCACCACGACTGGGTTCGCCAGCCATTCGGGCTACCTAACCTCACGAATGGCACCTACCGCCTCCAACTTGCAGGTCTCTTGGACGATGAAGGCACTACAAAAAAATATACTTCCATGATGATACGTGTTTGTCACAGTAGGTCGCTTTTTTGTCATGCATGTACATCCATGACAAATTTATGACGGAATCAAGATAGTCATACCTGTGCTGTCGTAGATGTGTTCCATGACATTACCAAAATTATCATCACGGAAGTGTCCACTTCCATGACGATAAATCACGCGTCACAGAAGTGCTTTCGTCAAGGGTGACCGACACGTGGCATCCACCCTAACGGAACGCCATTAAGCTATCGGGTCGGGTTTTGGATCCGATAACCCGTTAACAGCCCCGACCAATGGGGATTTTCCACGTGTAAAATCATCATTGGCTGGAGGAAACACGTGTCGGCTCATCGTTGGGACAGATGTCAACCACTCATTGGACGGAAGGCGCCTATGATACGTCGACACGTGGCACAACCCAACAGAGGCCCATTCTTGTGAAAAGGTGGTGGGCCGGCCCATGGAAAGCCTGTTAACGGCATGTTCACATATAGATCATTTACAGCCTGCTAACACAAGGCCCGTTACACCCTATCCGAATTAGGCCCAGTAGTGTCATCTAGGCCATCCAATATGATTCCAGCCCGTTTTCACTTCTGGCCCATGTATGGCCCATGACGTCTTTCGGCCCATATGAGGCCCTATGTAACTCTTGTCCTATTAACGGCCTGTGGTGAAACTGGCCCGTAATGAACAGTGTATCACTTTACACCCATTAACGGCCCGTGGTGAAACTCGCCCGTAATGAACAGTGTATCACTTTATACCCATTAACGGACCGTTATTCTATTGGGCTGTTTCCAGCCCATGTTATCTTTCAGCCTTCTCAGAGCCCATTTATTCTTGGGCTCATTTCCAGCATTCGTTTATTTACGACCCGTTACTGTCATTTTCTGCTTGCGGGCCAAATTCAGCCCGTGGTTACAGTCGGCCCGTTTGTGGTCCGTTAATACGTTGGGCTGTTTTCATAGCGTCATCAAATACGGCCTATTAACGATGGCCCGTTACGGTCGGCCCATGAACGGACGATTCCAACTCTAGCCCGTTTACGGCCATAATGCGGCCTGTTATTGGCCCATGTTTGGCCAATCGATCATACGGCCCGTATAAGGCCCATTGATGATACGACCCGTAGAAGGCCCATTGTTTCTACGGCCCGTAGAAGGCCTACTGTTTCTACGGCCCGTAGAAGGCCCACTGTTTCTACGGCCCGTAGGAGGCCCAGTGTCACTATAGTAAATATTAGCCCATGGTTATTGTGGCCTAGTTTTAAAAAATAGGTTATTGCAGCCACTAGTTAACCGCGGAAAAAGAACTGCAATGACTACAAGCAAACAAATAAACAAGACAACAAGGAAATAAATAAGCAAGCAACTAACGCTAGGCTATCACGACTATTACACATATTACATCCACTGGGCATCAAAGTTCGCCACCAGTGCAAATATAGGGAACAAAGCAGCATATCATATACACTGGCCGTCAAAATTGGCCACTAGTGCAAATAAATGTGGCAGCAAAACAAGAGCATAACTAAAACAACTTCAGAAGAGCTCAAGAAACATTATCCTGGGTATCCACCATGCTGGCAATAAGCTTAGCAAGCTGATTAGCTTTGTCCTGTTTGGCACTAAAATGCTCCAACGCTTGCTGTTGCACCAGAAAGTATGCATCTGAATGCTCCAGGGACTTCCGCAGTCCTTCCGCTTCTTGTCGAAGCACAGCTGATCGATGTCTTTCAGCTTGTAGTTGAGACTCAAGAAACCGAACTAATTCAGACAATGAGTTTGAATAGCTTCTGCAAGCGGTAGTGGCCAGTAACTCCAACACAAAACCAAGACAGAATGTGTCACTATCCTGAACCTTATCTGCATTACTTCCTTTACTGTTGCTTAATAAGGCACTCTTCCCCAATATTCTGTCAGCATTATAAAAGAAGAAACAAGCAGACACATAACAAGTTTAGCATGTACTAGTATATGAAACTCATTTCGGTGAACCAGTTCATTAGTAAGGTGGACATGATTAAACTACCAAGTCTTCTATTGCCAAGTACTAGTACATAATAAAAGCATCAAACAAACATATATCTATGTCCTATTGTAGCAATGGAATCTTAAATTAGAACAGTTGTTCTTCAGGTTTAGGCACTTGTTCTACAAGAACAGAGTACAGTAAGATGCAAGAATATAATACTTAAAAATAGAAAATGAGCTCATAGACCTTACCACATTCTTGGTTCGGGACCAGTACAGGACAAGGCGTTCCCAGTCATCGTCCAGTAAATGTGTCTCAGGAGAATGTAAGGGAATTTGATGAGTTTCTTTGCCGGTGAAGTACGTTTTCTTCAGGTAATTCCGATACTGCCACCAAGCATTCTTGAAGATAGCAGAGGTACTAGCACAGGTTACCTCATCCTGAGTTTCCAAATCGGACCTTCTCTATAGAGAAAAATGGGAAAATTTGCTTTATTATAACCATCATGGAGGTAGGATGTATGGGACGAAGCAAAGTAATTTCCATGAATAACATTACTTACACATAACTCCTGGACAAACACCTGCAACTGGCATTTTCCTTCATCTTCAGTATAATATTTCCAAGATGGGAAGATACGCACATACGATTTAACAACATCAAATGCGATAGATGCTAAACTACGACTAGCTGGTTGTGCTTCCTCCACAGGAATAGGCGTACTAACTGGTGGATTTGGGGTTCGCTGTGATAGTACTGGCCCTATGGGCATTAGAGTTGCCTTACTAACTGCTCTTATTCGGGAGCTCTGTGGTGGAGATGGTGCTGTGTCAACAGGAACTGGGTTACTATCGGCTGGGGTTGGGGTTAGATTGGGTGAAGCTGGTTCTCTGTCGATCGTAGCAGGGGTACAATCTGCGAGAGTTTGGGTTATGTGTGGTAGGGCTGGTTCTTGTGCATGTACAATCGGGGTGCTATCTCCACCAAGAGGTAGCACTGTTTTATTTGAAGACCGTGTTTTTAGTCCGCTAGATAGCATCACCCGCTCCAATTCAAATGGCTGATAAACAGGAAACATAGTTGAATGTACAGACATTGTATGAGAGACAGATGCAATAGATAGTGTGGAAAAAAGAGGGCATGAAATAGTTGACATGTATATTGTTTAACTAAAATGGATAGCATGAATAATTACACATATATGATGTCTATCAAAACTGGATAGCATAGCATAACTTAATTCAAAGATATGATGAATAACTAAACAGGATCACATGACATAATTCACCTACATGTTATCTAAGTAATCAGGATCGCGTCATTTAATTCACATATGTGATTTATATGCTAAACAGAAGGCATTTGATATGATGTTTGAACTAAGAACATGGTGTTGAATATTGTGTATATGATGTCTAAACTATGAAATGCAAGACACTGTATGCATGATATGAGCAGTATAACCGTGCCAAGTTAGAGCATACACCTCAGTGGGAGAATAGGACTGGTCATCTATCTCTGAATCCATCTCTGAGGAGCTATCGGGACCCAACAAGAGATCTGCTTCGACATGTAGCACTGTCTGCTCTGAAGGCCTTGTTTTCACTCCAGATTTTCCCATCTCCCACCCAAATGGCTCATTCACAGGAAGAGTAGTTTAATGTACCAACATTTTCGACAAATGGAAATGTAATGAAGAAAAGGATGGGCAAGATATCATTCAAATATAGGATGCCTGGTTAAACAGGATGGCATTGCACATTTCACATATATTATGGCTGGTTAAAAGACATGGGACTGCATAATTCCCATATATGATATAGAAACTAAACAGGTGGCATTACAGAACATGTCTAAACTAAGCAGATGACATATATGATGTCAAAAGTAGGCACTGCAAGGCAACATATGCATGATATGACTAACATCATCATGCCAAGGTAGAGCAAACACCTTGGGGGGTAAATAGGAGTGGTCAGCGGCATCCGAATCCGCCTCAGAACAGATATCTTCCTCTGGATTACAATCTGGAGAGGGGTGGGGAGGGTTTGCCATTGAACCCACCATGGAGCGATGTCTGCATGACATTGTATTGCCGCGCAAAACTCTTCCCTTTTTCTCTGCATGTTCAGCATGACTGTGTACAATATCTGACATGCATATGAAAAAAATATGGTGAGATTATGTAAGGAGAGCATGCAGAAATTTAGAGTGATGGTAACAACCAGTGGATCGATGTTTTTCCGTTGAACCAAAATAGCCCTAATGGATCGATGTGAATGTATAGTATTAAGTGATGCAACAAGTGTACAACCTCTTTGCTGTAGCCGTGTCGACCTCAGCATCATTGGGTTGGTCACTGAAGCAGTTGAGGCAGAGGTGGCTGTTGGAGGTGTGGAGGAAGATCTGAGGAATCTATAGACGGCGTCCAGGGCACTACTCTGTTGTGACAGATCGTTCTGTCGTTGGAGCAGCTCCGGTGAGCCGTAAGACGTCAAGGTTGAAGCAACACAAGACATACATCGTCAATCTCAAGTGGGATTCTAATAGCATCTCCAATAGATGATGTAAAATGGATGTAAAATTAACATCACCAAAAACCACCTGACTACAACAGATGAGGTTAAAACTGTTGACTCTAAAATTAACTGTCGAAACTGAAATTTACTGTGGAATCTGAATGCTACTGTCGAAACTGAATGCAATGGTAGCAGAGAGGCACTTGACATGTAGTTTAGGGAGGGCCTGCAGTTCATCTTCAACCTGCACCCCCCTGAGCTGCCAGCCACCACCGGCCGAACCGCCGGCCCCAGCGCCGCCTCGCTGCCCCGAAACAACTCGCCACCGCCGCCCCGGCCAGCCCTCTAGCCCCCCCGCCCCCACCCTGAACTCTAAGATAGATAGTGGGGTACCTCTCCGGCGAGCCCCCATCCCCGCTGCGGGTGGTTCTTCCTTAACTCCGGCGAGCCCCCCCAACCCTTGAAAATCGACTGGCCCAAAAATCAATTCAGTCGCCTGAAGTGTGGCTTAATCGGAGCAGAGCAGCAGCACGAGCGAGGGGGAGAGCAGCAGCAGCAGGTGGGCGAGCGAGCGATCGAGCAAGAGCCGGAGCAGCAGCAGCAGATCCGGCTGGTATGGACGCCGCCACTGAAGGGGCCTCGCACTGGGGGAGAGCCGCCGTGGAGATGTCGCTCGCGGCGCCGACTTCAAGGTAGCCGCTCCATGGGGGTGTGGGATGGAGCACCATCGGTGCCAGGAGGTCGAGTTAAGGAGAAGGTGCGATGCGATGAGTGTACAACCTCTTTGGTGGCGCCGAGTAGGCCTCGGCTTCGTCCGAGGAGTCAGTGAGGATGCTGCGGTTCCGGTGGAGCAGGTTAAGGCGGCACTGTGGGGATGGAGCAACCACGATAGACGAGGCGATCGTCGGAGCAACTCCTTGGAGGTGGAGGACGGGGCGGCTGAACCGGCGGGACGGCGAGATGGACGACGGATCCTCATTCGAGGAGGTGGACGAGGGACGTCGAGCTGTTGCGCCGGACGACGTCATCGGGGAAGAGGCTCCGGTGGGGCAGCGGTGACGTGGCGGACGGAGGAGGGTGGGGTTTCGCAGCTGGAGCAGAGAGGTTATGGCGGCCTGGGATTTCAAATGGCGAAAAGGGGGCGATGGGAGGGGGTGAAGCATGACTTAGGAACACGCTTGTCCAAAATGTAGGGTGTGTTACAAAAGTACCCCCACCGATTTGAACAGCGGCCCTTTTGGCTCAGGGTTAGAAGGGGGATTTCGCGTGTCGGGATTTGGCAGTTGGAGGGAGTTTTCGCGTGCATTGTAATTTCGGGATAGCAAGGCGCGGGTTCTGAAGGCGCCAGTTTTGGGAGCATGATATCTGAATTTTCAGGATATAACAAGATGCGGGTTGAACTTTAGGGACAAGCCTAACGTGTAGTAATATTGTACTTGTACGTACCAAATCAATTCGCACTTCCCTCAACCAAAAAGAAAACGAAAAAAATAAAACTATTCACACCACACAAAGAGAGAGTCTTGCCCCGTTTTACTATCAAATGCTATTCAAAGCTACTCCCTCCTTCCATCTATATAGGGCCTAATGCGTTTTTCGATGCTAACTTTGACCAAATATTAGAGCAATGATATATGACATGCAACTTACACAAAGCACACCGTTAAATTCGTCTGTGAAAGGTTCTTTCAATGATATAATTTTCACATTGTGCATGGCATGTACTATTAATCTTGTCAATAGTCAAAGGCGGCCTTAAAAATCTCATTACGCCCTATATAGATGGAAGAAGGGAGTATCAATCCATGTTATGTCCGATTAAATTTTTTTGCTTGCTGTATAATTCATGTAACCTACTCATACCAACATTTTAGTGCATTCGAAATGTCTATACTACCGCTGCAATTCGAACTAAATTTGAATTCGTTTCTCTATTTCAATAAGAATCTACAATCATGATTGTTGCCAACTTCAACCATCACAGTTTCCTTGCTATCCGCCAGATATAAATCAGACGGCCTATAATGCAGGATGGCAGGCACACCATCATCAACAACTCTGTTTTTTATAAGAGTAGAGATAAAACATATTAAATGTAGTATACCATGTTCATAACCACACCATGTGTATCATCGTTATATATATTCACACATCTGTCGGTTTGAAACACTATGATAAATTCTTCAAATATCCGAATTCGCTTTTTATAATGAAGTATATATGATCTCTATTCGTCTTTTACACCCACACAACCCTCTTATCTTTGTAGCTAGCGCTAACTTTCTCTTGTGCATGCACACGCCCGCATCCCTCTCACCCTCCCTCAGCATTCTCTAGCTCCATCGCGCAAATTCGTCTTTTCACTTTAGGTCGTTCACCCACGGTGTGTGTAGGCCCCCCAGCTCCTTCTTTACGGCATACATCGACCGATATGCCTCTCTAGCCAGGTGTGCCTAGCACAAACACAAGCTTCCCCTCTTCTCTTGTCACCGTCCATGCCTCACTCCCACCACTCTTTTCATCGTTCTCATACTCGCACACTCCCCCCCTCGATATAGTATGCCTCTCGTAACACCTCCTACATGCATCCCTCTCTCACTATCCTTCTCCTCGTGCCTCATTTTCTTCTAACACACACATGCATGTATACCGATCGATCTCCCAACATATACCTAGATTGACTTTAACTACCCCCCCATCGATCGACGTACCTCACAAGTTATGTCTCTCCTTTATCTTACAAAGGGCGATTGATCTTCCTATGTAGTTACGTCTGCTTACCACAGCCACATCGTCCCCCCTCATCATTTGTGCATGCCTCCTGACCCGTCTCTCACACGCACGTGCATAGACAACAAGCAGCCATCTCCTCTCTTATTGATATTGCGGGTGTGCCCTCCGTTTGTCTAGCAGGCCTATCCCACCATTTGTTAGAACCAACTCCACTACCACCCCCTCCAACACTCTAGCTCTGTCTCTCTCCCAACCTTATTCATCTCCTGCACATATGCATGGATGTCGATCGATCTCCCTTAATACATGAGGCAGATCGATCTCCTTAATACATGAGGTAGGCCTCTCTCCTCCTCCACACATATACCAGCCATTGTACCTCTATAGTTAATTGGGCCTTCCTCTTCCCCCACCACACACCGATAGTCAAGCGCTGCAGGTAGGTATCTTTGCCACAGAGACAAACTGCACATGTCCCATCTCACGTTCTAGTAGGCCAACCACTCTATATCTTTGATGTGGGCACACACAAATTCGATGGCACTCTTTATCGATCACGCACGCACACACACACACATCATCCCTCCCTTCGATTCTATGGATACCTCAAGCCGATGATACCTCCACTCTCCTCTCATGGATCGCCCCCTCTATATATATGTTATATCCAGGACTCTATTTCACACACATTGCATATGTTAAATTTTTTGATTGACCCCCCCCCCCCACAAATAAAACTCACAAGAACCCACACACTATATCTCTCTAGGTTTGTATCTCTCTCACACAACCCCACGCAGGTGGTGTACGTATACAAGAAGAGAATAGGTGCACCGTGCACGTACTCACGCTTCGTGCCCAGCCACACCCGTGCGGGTACACAGTGGAGCTCATTTCTTTACAAAATGGCAGCCCACATGCCAATTTGAACGCCTGTAGCGGTTGTTTACCAAGGGAGGTCGTGTACCACGCGTGCACGAAACAAAGTTCGACTTGACGCGTTGCCACGTTATTTTTAAGTAAAGTTATAGCGCTCAATGGCACGTACACAGAATATAAAATGATTTTTATTGAGGAAAAGGTAGTCCGCTCTTCAGAGTATCTCACACAAGGCTCCGGTGGCCTCTCTCTCTCTCTCACCATTGGTCACTGATCCGGCCGCATCCCGTCCGCCGGGGGAAAGGGAGTGCAGTGGCCTCTCTCTCTCTCTCACCATTGGTCACTGATCCGGCCGCATCCCGTCCGCCGGGGGAAAGGGAGTGCGGTGGCCTCTCTCTCACCGTTGGTCACTGATCCGGCCGCATCCCGTCCGCCAGGGGAAAGGGAGTGCAGTGGCCTCTCTCTCTCTCTCTCACCGTTGGTCACTGATCCGGCCGCATCCCGTCCACCGGGGGAAAGGGAGGAAGTGCATCGTTTCTCCGTTCTACGGCGCCGAGGCAGCATGTCCCAATCTACGGTACACGCAGTTCTCTCTGACCAAGCTCCGGCGCGGCAGGGCCTACGCCACCTACTCGCAGATTCTGCCCGCCGCCGCTCACCTAGTTACATCCTGACGACTTTAAGGTATCCCCTCCGGCCTTGCTCCACTGCCCATTTTTCCACGTCGCTGCATGTGGATCTTCCATAGTTCTTTGCCCAAAACATCGCTTGTCCGGCGTACTTTCCATATTGCATTCTCGTCCTCGCACCGTTTTAGACAAATCCAACCGTGTTGTTATCTTCCCTTAGGACAAGGAATATGCTTCTTTTTTGTCGTCGCATGTGTCATCAACTGTTATTGGCCAGTAATTGTTTCCTTTCTACCTCTTGTAAACAGGGCTATCCATTTCACGTTGTTGCTATTGCGACCTTTTGGTGAACTGCACAAATCACTTTTTTCTTAAGAGTGTTTTGTGCAGTTGTACTAAAATGTCACACGGGCAACGTCTCTACATTTCAGTGCGACTGCACAAAGGGAGATTGGTTTTGCTCTATCCTTCTCATCCAACTCCGAGCCTAATGTTCTCCAACTAGTTAGTCTTAAGAGAGACTACAAAGGTGACCGGCTTCTATTTGTGTGTCTATTGTTTCATCCAGCAGTCCTCTATTATCGTTATCACGCTTGATATCTTTGGAACAGGGACGCTCATCTCTATTTTAGTGGAACTGCACAAAATGATCGGAATTTTGCATGCTCCAGACAGCTACTTTTTTTCCCAACATGCCTTGTTGATTTAGACAGAGCTGGGGGGACGTTGCTGCCAATGAAAGCATGGATCAATTTTAATTTAACACCTTCTCACAACTTTGTCTTCAGTTGTGATGTAATTATTAGCTCTGATCTGCTAATGAAGGACATGCATTAGCAAGGAAGTTAGTTTTTTATTGTTTCCGAAAGAGCATCGATGGCAAGACACGCGAAAAAAAAGCTGAAAGCTCACACCATTGTACAATTTCATGTTGCTGGAAAATTATTTGTATAGTACGTCAATTATGTAAAAAAATGATGGAAGCTTGATAGCATTTCCAGAAGCCTCTTCATCATCCGGGTCCATGTGCCATGCACCAAATTATACTCCTTCGTTCCTAAATATTTGTCTTTTTACAAATTTCAAACGAGCATATTTTAGAGTGTAGATTCACTCATTTTGCTTCATATGTGTACTCCCTCCGTTACATAGATTTCAACAAGTGAATAAATACGGAGCAAAGTGAGTGAATCTACACTATAAAATATGTCTATATACATCCTTATGTGCCAGTCCATTTGAAATCTCTAAAAAGACAAGTATTTGAGAGAGAGAGTAGTCACTCGTTGAAATCTCTAGAAAGACAAATACTCTGGAGTATATTTAAGAACCGAGGGGGGTAGTGCACAACTGCATGGGACACTCAGCCCGGTCGTTGCGCCGCTTTAATAGTGAGTAATGAGCAGTCAAATCATAAGCCCCACCTTTCCCACTGTAAGTTGCTCTGAAGAAGCAACCATCAATACGCTCTTCTTTGAATCCGCTCATACTACTCCATCCGTCACTGTTTATACAGCGCGCTTCAGAAAAAAGAAAAAAATCTATGGGACCAAGGCGACTAGCGATAGGCCTGAAAAATAGCATTGGTAGTTATATCACGGCGTCTATTACTAGAGGGAATAATGTGTACACACATGCATGTAGTGCTTCCACCCCGGGTACACGCATGCATGAACTCCGTAGTAGTACAGTACATGGAGAGAAAATTGTGGACTTGATTGCGGTTACCACGCCCTAGTTAATTGAGGATTATACCAAACGCGTCTAAAGTCTCTCTGGTGGTGGAAATGCATTGAGAGAAATGCATCATAATGAAGCGCGCCCTGTAAACTGTGACGGAGGTGGAGTAGTATGAAGGTGCAAAACCAAGTACGCGTACTACTGCGCTTGGCTCTTCGCCCCTTTGTGAAGTCGAACAATGATGGTACTCCGCATGTTGGGTACTACAGTGTATGCCTATGACAATCTGACACCGAGTGGACTGATGCATGTCCATCGAGGGTAGGTTGCATTAGTCAAAAGGCGTAAGCGAGCTTCACCTTGTCCTGCAAGCTTCTCCTTGTTCTGCGAGTTGACGGGACACACCCAAAAGTAGTGCTAGTCCATACGCCCTCCTTTCCGGTTAATATGGCTTAATCTTTTTTGCGGGTAAATGAGAGAGCTTTATTCATATATAAGCATTCTTAGGACGATCAGCCAAGACACTGGTCACTAGGAAGCAAGGTACCCCACGAAAAAAGAAGTAGGAAGCGAGGTGTTTCATCAAGCCAGCTCTCGGCCACATTCAAACTGGAACAAGCACGGTTTGCACGAAGATGCGCCGCAAGGTTCGCTGACCTGTTTACATGCTGAATAACAAAAAAAAGAGGAAATATTACTGAGTGCTACTATTTGTAACAGGATATGAGCCAGAATTAAGCGAGAATTGTGGCGGGTGTTCCATGCAGTCAACTTCCATTATCACATGCGATAACCCTTGAAGAGAACCAAATGTGCTGAAGATTGCTTTATCACATTTTAAAATTATAATAAGAGTGCAGAAACTCCTCCATCCGGTTCCTAGTACTAGTATAGTACGTACCTTTATGGACTATAGTAGTAGTACTAGTAAACTGTGCGCTTGGCTGTTCGGGAAGTCGAACAATAATAGCACTAGTAGTATAGTGTATGCTTCTGGCAATCTGACACCGAATTAACTGTTGCACATCCACCGCCTAAGCGAGGGAGAGCTTGCATTAGTCAAAAGTTTCTCCTTGTCCTGCGAGCCACGGGGCAAGCTTCTCCCGCCCTGCAACCTTCTTCTCGTTCGGCAAGTTGACGGGACACAGCAAAGTAATGCTAGTCCATGCTGCCTCCTCTCCGGTTAATATGGCTTAATTTCAAACAAGATAAATACATTGTCTGTCACTATATATTTGTAAAAATATGGTCAGTGGACTTCATAATATGCTCATTGCGCTCAATATATATATTTTCCGGTGTTCATATGGTCACTAGCTCACCCTGACTGAGTATGTGTGTGCATGCACGTGTAGGTTGAGCACTTGAGCGTGACCGTGTGTGTTCCGTCGTGTGCTCGGACATGGATGCATTAGGGCGTCGCGCGCGTTTTTGCGTCCATGTGTACGTGTGACTGTTGCATACACGTAGGGGGGGTACGTGTAGGGGCCACTAAGGAGCAGTCAAATCACACAGTAAGTTAGTCGGAAGAAGCAACCATCATTTCACTCTTGAATGACACGTATGCAATATAAAATGGTTGATATGGAGAGAAAAAGAAAACCACTATATATACACTAGCAGGAGCCTAAGCTACAAGCATGCTTGCTTAGGTTGCTCTCTTCACAAGCATAGAACGACGGGCCTGATCCCGCAGCTGGGGGAAGGGAACAATGTTCTGCGTAGACGCGGTCGACATCGGCAAGGGAGAAAACCCACAGTCGGTGCGTCCCAATCGGGGGTCACCGCGGTATGGGCCGATGCCGCGTCCCAACCGCCCTTCTAGCTACAGCCCGACGTCCCAGGTAGTCCATCTTCCTTTTGGAGCCGGCTTGCTCCACTGTCGTAGCTCCATCTCCATGTCGATCTTTCTCTACTTCTACCGGCTTCTATTTGTGATGAGTTTATGTCTCATGAACTAGTGCTAGTACTATTATTCTAATCACACTTCTTCAATATCTTTGCCATCAGGGATCCTCAGGTCGATTTTAGTGGAACTGCACAAAAACATCGTATGATTCGAGGGTGTCGGCCGTCTTTCCTTCCCGACATGGAAAGCGCTATGGAACAAGAGGTACCAGAAGGTGGAGAACCAAAGAGTGCTGCTTCTATTGTTGCGGACATTCTCACTAAAGAATCTCCCTCTAGCACATTCCTTCGACAGGTTCTACCTGGCCAGGAAATTAAATCATGTTTGGGGTTTAGGGTTTAAGTCGTAGTGACCCCATCAGTAGTTTTTCTATCGTACACGCTCTCACAACTTTTTTCTTTAGTTGTGAAGTAAATATTGGCTATGATTTGTGAATCATTGAGATGCATCAGCATGCGTGTTAGTTTTCCTTTGTATTTGATGGAATGTTGTAACGGGGCAACCTTGGAATAGGAATGAAAATGGAGTGGAAAAGTTTCCGTTTTTCCGGAGAAAAAATGGAAACAGAGAGAAACCAACATGTCGTTTCGTTGGATCGCGCCATCGAGCAAAACCAACGTTTAAATCATGTCTGTCATGTTCGTGTCTCACCCTCCTCCACGGCTCGACCCCACACGGTCGCTCGGCATGTCACTCACCGCAAACCGAGTAGTATACCATAACTTCCCCGCCTGCTTGTTGATGGATCACGCCATGGAGTACTAGCACTACTGGAAGAGATTGACGTGTTGGGGGAGGACAGCTAGGTGTAGCACGGACTCCTGAGAACTTACTAGTGGAAGAGATCGCGCATGTTGTAGCCGGCTATTGCGACCTTTGAACGCGGAGCAGCCGCGTGCACCCGGAACCGGCGCGGGCGACGCTCTCTCGGCCGGCGCGCCGCAATCAATGCCGGCGCCAGTGAGAGCTCGCGTCCGCTCTGTCCAGGCATGAATGCGGCACTGACCGTTTCGGGCAGGAAGCACGCGCGGGTGATGAAGAGGGTTCGGGTTGGTCAGGACCGGCCGTGGCAGCGGTCCGGACGTGCGCAAACAAGAGATGTTGTACATTAATATTGCTGCGTATATAATTAACAACGTAAATAATGCGCCAGTTGGACAAATATGATTGGAGATGGAGATGGAAATGGAATTTTACGTAAACATGGATATGCATGTCAATGTGTGTGTGTGCGCGACGACTCTCGCGACCTGGAAGCGGGGGCGTGTTTTTGATCGAGTTTTATTTCTTGGTACGTTAGAAAATCAGTTTGTCTAATTCACATCTAGATGTTATTTAAGGATATCACATCTAAGCTCCCACAAGTATATAATGTAGCAACAAGAAACAAAAAAAACTAGGAAAAGACCACAAACAGAGTGGACATCAACTTATATGTGACATAACAATGTCACATCTAGATGTGTCCTAGACAGACCCTTAAAAAATTGTCCGCCAGTTTTCGTTTCTTTTTTCCGGGAACGCGCGTATTCTATTTAAAACCACTGCTATGGAGAGATTTTTTTACTCCATTATAGCCTCTTGTTTGATAGAGTTTCTCACGTCTCGCTCTCTCACCCTCTCCATATCAAAACAAGATGACAGTGTCCACTCTATCTCTCTCCTCACCGGTGGTCACAGATCCGGCCGAATCCCGTCCGACGCGGGAGGTGAGGAGGTGCAGCATTGACGTTGTTGCCGTCGGCGACGGAGGAAGCCGATGTGCACCGTCCTCTCGGAGCCGGCGCTGGCGCGGACGAAGATCCTCCGCGCCCTTGTTCGCTTCTGTTGTGTGGGCAGATCCCGCCCGCCTGCCTAAACGACATCTCGCCCACCTGAGGTATAACTTCTTGTACTGGTCCAGCTCCCCAGGTCACTGTGTGTGGGTTTTCTTCTATGTGACTACTCCCCAGCTCCCCATGCATAGTAGCTAGGGTTCGTCTGCTGGTCCAACATCACCTACTAGTACTATTATAGAGGAAATGCCACTCAAAAAGTTGTCCTGATTTATGCCTCGGTGGAGGTATACATGTTGTTTCGACAAAAAGTACATGGTGGTTGTGTGGTCATTGTCCATATGCTGGTAGTACTATCACTGGTTAAATGAAGAAATGCTTTTTTTCTCGGGTATGCTGGTTTAGTTCCCATCAAGATAATTATGATGCTTTTGTTTGTTGGTGTACTTTTCATTAATTCTTATTGACAATTGAGATGTCATTGCTAACCCTTTTTTATATTTTTGGAAACAGCGATGCATGTCTCCATACCCGGGCATGTTTTCCTCAATTTTAGTGGAACAACACAAAATTGGATGGCCATTGTTGTTCCGCCTCACTGTCCTCTGCCACATGGTTCTTCCTTCCTCGAGCTTGATTACTGAGAAGAAACAGACCACCATGAGGATTTGTCAAACTTCTTAGGTGCCTCACCCAAACTTGATGCCAAATGGATGATGCATCACCACGATGACCTATCGATGCTCATGGTTGTGCCTCATGGTTGGGTTGGCTGGTGAAGCTGATCGATTTTCGACGAAAAACAAGCTGTCTTCCATCAGTGCTCTTTGCTTGTTACGCACAAAGATGATATCCTTCGCCAGATCACCTTGGTTGCGTTGGAGACGCAGTCGTCTTTCACGTTGGTGCAATTTTTGCTAGGGTTTTACGACAGGTGGGCCCAAAATGTGGCTAGCTCACCTGTCATACAGCCAAAAGCAGGTGCAGTGAAGGCACCGGAGCTCAGTCCGTACTACAGTAGTATATATATAAGCGGGAGCCTCAGTGCTTGTTCGCTAGGGTTTGCAGTCTCCACACGCTAGCCGCACTACATATATGTTACTCCCTCCGTTCTGAATTACTTATCTTAGATTTGTCTAGATACGGAGGTATCTAGCACTAAAATGAGTCTAGATACATTTGCTAGGATTCTCTATATTCACAGTCTCTCACCCTCTCTTCACCAGATCTAAACAAGACTACGTTGGCCTCTTGTCTCTCTCTCCCCCCTCACAGCTGGTGAAGGAGGCGTCCGTATCCCGTCGCACCGGGAAGGGGAGGAGGTGCAGTGTTCACTCTATCGCCTTCGGCGAGGGAGGCAATCCACTATCGGCTGCGCTGTTCTCTTTCACCCAGTGCCTATGCGGGAGGGCCACCGACCCCTTCTTCCTCTCTGCCTTACTTAGTGTGGGAAGATCTAGCCTCATGCCGCATGCCTTGCCACATCCCGACGAACCTAAGGTATAAGTTTCTTTGAAACCGTCGTTGCTCTAGATGCATGTGGATCTTTTTCGATCTATAGTCGAATCTAGGTCTTGGTTCAAAGAGGAATGAAGGGTGCGGTGGGCTGGAGCAAGAATCTAGGATGTGGTTCAATGAGGAAAGGAGGGGCGGAAAGTAGTATAGACTGGCTATCCAGCCGCTTTGTAGGTCGAAAAGGGAAAGAGGGGGTAACCCAGTACACACATCTGTAAGGAACCGATCTCTTTGTTGAAAAGGGAAAGAAACTGGGGGGTCGGGTAGTTTGTGCACGACTAGATTTGCTGCGCTCACATAGGAAGAAGGTTCAAAGAGAACAAATATGGGACCAGCGCATATATGATGCTTGACTACATACTCTACATCACCCATTTATACGTGTGGACGCACATGGTGCTGGCTTGTCCCATGCAGCTATTTTGCTATTGTTAATCTCAGAATTAACTACTGATCTGTTTTAAAAGAATTTCTCTGTTAATATGAATCAATGCAACCGTTTTAGAAATGCTACTGTCCTATACTTTGTTTTCCATCAAGATAAGGTAGATGCTTCTTTTTGTGGCCGCATGTTTCATCCTCCTTTATTGTCCAGTGATTGTTTTCTTTTTTGCCTCTTAAAACAGCGATATCTATTCAACTTGTTGCTATAGAAAACTTAAATGTCACACCGGCAACTTTGCTTGATTTCAGTGCAACTGCACAAAACTTGATTGGATTTCCTATTCGTGTTGGTAGATTCGTATTTTATGTTGGTCGTCTCATGAAAGGTCAGTACATGCCTTCATCCACATGATTGTGCGGTGTGCTTTGAGATGCTGTGCTACTTGTATTGGTACTGTTTTAAATAAATGATGAATTGAAGCTATTGTATTGCTGTCTTTTCCGATTAAGTAGTCAACAAAAATGGGACCAACCCAGACATGATGCTTGTTGCTTTGTTACAACAAATTCAGCATTACCCCCTTTATAAGCCAGTAATTGATGCCAATCTCAGAATTAACTACTGAATCTTATTTCAAAACTGCAACACTTGTTAGGGATTAGCGGGATTACCATTTTTGTGGCCGCATGTTTCATCCTCCTTTATTAGCCAGTAATTGATTCCTTTTTTGTCTCTGTTTATACAGGGATATCTATTCAACTTGTTGCTATTGTGACATTTTGCTTCGCTACGCGAAACACTTTGCTTGATTTCAGTGCAACTGCACAAAACGAGATTGGATTTCCTATTCGTGTTGGCAAATTCGTACGTGATCTTGTGTGCATCATGACAGGTTGGTACTTGCCTTCATCCACATGATCGTGCAGGTTGTTTTGAGATGCTGTGCTACTTGTATTGGTACTGTTTTAAATAAATGATGAATTGAAGCTATTGTATTACTGTCTTTTCCCATTAAGTAGTGAAAAAATGGGACCAACCCAGACATGATGCTTGTTGCTTTGTTACAACAAATTCAGCATCACTCCCTTTATAAGCTTTGTCGTTCTTTATACATGTTGAAACAAGGCACTGTTAAGATAATGTCTCAGTCAATATGAATGAATCACACTGATGGAGAATTGCTACTCTCCTGCTTTGTTTCCCATTAAGATAAAGTAGATCAGTAGATGCTTTTCTTCTGGGAGTACAAGTCATCTACCGTTATTTCTTAGTAATTGTTTCCCTTATACCTATTGTTTCTTACAGGGATATCAAAATTAAAGCTCGGTTTTATTCTGACTTCGATTTTAGTTGAACTGCACAAAAGGAGCCAATGTGTAAGGCAAACTGCTACATTACTGGGTCTAGTTGGTCGTTCCACTTTGCAGAAAGAAGCAGTCACTGTTTGCGCTACATTACAGAAGGAATGACTGAGAAGCTTTACAGAGTATTATTAGACACCGGTAACATGACTAGTCTGCAGAGACCATTGGCAATTTAACAATACGTGGAGTGCCCTGGGCAAGAAGTGCCCAAACAAGTATAAAAGCTATGATAGGACTCCACGATCATAGGCATTACATATTTTGAATGGGAGAAGCTTGTCAAAGTTTAATCATTGATGTTAGCAAGAAGACGTTAGTTTAATATATTGGAATTGGAAAACCTTGTCAAAATTTGCTCATTGATGTTAGCCAGAAGACATGCATTTGATATTTTGGAGTGGGATGCCCTTGTTGTGAGCAACGTCGAGTGTTTTTTCCTATTCCTGTGTTCAGTTTAGAAGTAAATAGTTACTCTGCTGAGATATTCCTGTGTTAAGAGTTTGTTCTGAATATTGTCTATGTAATGCCAGGCCTTGTGTTTGATTGCAAAGTTGAGCTCGGAATGTTGCGGCATGCGGCATCACGAGCTGTTCACCGTGCCTCCTGAGAATAATGCTTCGTATTGTTTTGCATGTCGATCTAATGCCAGTGATTTTCTTGTTAAGAAGATCATCCTCTTCTTTTGTTTCCGTGCTTAAGAAGTTCATCGTCTGATGTTTCATTCATAGCCTATATGACAAGTCGGGTAGGTTAGACGTGAAACCATATGATCTTCCGACCAACTCATGATATTAGGCCGTGATTGGATTGTCGTTTTCCAACCAAAACCGCTTGTAAAACAGACGCTTGTAAATTAAAGCAGATGGTCTTGGGCGAAGGTGCTTGGTTGGTCGATTTCGAGTAGTAAAATATCGGAAGTACTTGACACACGATAAAAACGCTGAACAACACTCGGACGATTGCTAATCCAGCCGTTAGCTGATGTTTCAGCCTTGCCCATGGATGGCATGATACGCACGTTGTGCATGTATCGTCTGGTAATGTCGTCCATATAGCAGTGCTCGTAAAATATACACTGGTCTCTCTAATTACACGCGTAACCCGCCGGTTTTACTTACAGACCTCGGGCCCTCGGTTTCCTTACGCCTGTATTTTACGCGTTATTTTCGATGACAAGTAAATTGCACTTGTATGTTAATACAGGTTTGAAGTAAACCAGAGCTCCCAAGCGCGGCCTTACCGTTTCATGCCGTCTTTGTTTCTCGAAGGTGCTCATAGGTGTCTGATGATCCTGGCTTCCTGAATGAGTAGCGGGCGCTGTATTAGACCATTCGTAGGGCCCACGAGGCCCTCTCCGTTGTCCTTCGAGTTGTTGCGCTCGCCGTGGCGCCGAGCATTGTTAACATCGTCAATGAACATGAGGATTCAGGAGATGACTTTATTTTGACTCGATGACACTAGGGACCCACTAGGGCCATAGCTGTACGTACGCAAGTGCCTCCTTATTATGTACAACTATTTTTTTTTCTTTCTCCTGGTTTCATGACATCATGGTCCCACACCATTGTCAACCTATGTAGTCAATATAAATGAGAGAATTGCACAAGGTGCGGCCGACAGCTGGGACCAAGCAGCTCGAGCAGTATTTGTGTTTTTGAGGCGTGAGCACTGCAGAGTTTTTCTTGGCGATGATTTCGTTGTTGTTCTGAGGAGAGCAGGGTATTAACTGGGCGGGCTGTGGCCCGTCTAGCCCAGGCAAGATATCCAGCCCAGATACTAAATTTTTCAAGATGAAAATGGCTAGCCCAGCTATACGCCTTTTTGAGGAATACCCAGGCAAGGTCAACTTGTTATTCTCCGCCCCCCTAGGCCGCAAATCTTTCCTAGGAGGGATGCATTAGGCTTAATAGGAAAATGGGTTTAAAAAATAATAAATGGGATGTAATTATAAAAACTGGGCAGTAACTATAAAAAAATGCACCAAACACGAAATTAGTTTATAAAATATTATTTATGGATTTTGAAAATCTTAAATTTTCATTGTTGCGCGCGCAATGTTTCGTTGGATTTTTACGTAATACAAATTTATATTTAATCTGACTATAAAATTTCGGGATAAAAATATTTCGGAGCCCATCAAAATGTGGGAAATTTTATTCAGTTCTGTCTTGAACTGTTGGTTGAAATTATTAATCATTGTCCTAGCTAGAAAATGGGTTGTACTTTTAACAAACTGTAAATGGGTTGTTGTAAATTCCATTAGAATTCCAAAATCGTTTGTACATTCTTACAAAACGCAAATGGGCTATAAGTTCTCTGCCACACACTTGTGGGCCTACTAAGTGACATGTCCCCTAAAAAAATTAGTTGACGCGTCTGCAAGGGTTTGCCAACTTATTATAGTCAACACACGGTTCTAGCAGCAGTGTCTGTTGGATGTCTATCCAACGGATGTCGTGCTTCTTCTTCAATCTCGGATATTCTTAGCTTCGGCCGCCCAAAAAATGATTCCTCCCCCTGACATCTGGGGCGCACAGTTTCAGAGGCTGACCTGTGGGCCTACTAAGTTGGAGCGTACCAAGGGCTTTGTTAACTTAGTCAATAATAAATGTTTCTAGCTTTAGTGATCGTATGATGTCCATGCAACGGCCGTAGTGCTTCTTCAACCTCTGGTCTTCTTGGTCCAGCCGCCCAAAGCAGCGCCGGTCGTGCCGCTTGCTCCTGCCTCCCGTGGCCAGCTGTGCTGCCACGGAGGCCTCACCGCCCCCATACTACTCCCACCACTGGCCAGGCCATCCCTCCACTCACCCACACCCCCTGTTATTCTGCGGCGACAGCAGCCTCACACCGTAGCCGAACCAGTGAACCCACGTACTCCTCTCCGTGCGGGCTTCCACTGATGGGTCTTCCCCGGCTCCGCGTTGTCCCCTTCCTAGGCCTCGCCGTCGTCGAAACCACTGCCCTGGTGCTCTCGACGCGGCGTGGTCAACGTGATCAACGACCGACTTCCATCGGAAGAGTACTGTACGTGGAGAGGCTGACAGCTAGGTCCAGGCGGCCACAAGGAAGTGCCTCCTTATTACACGCAAAATAATTATTCCTCCACCTTACAGCAGGGACCCACCGGACAGGCCACCTTATTTCGTGAAAAAACGTTTCCCCCCTGACCGCTCGGACCCACCGGACGGGCCAGCGTATTTCGTGAAAAAAACGTTCCCCCCACTGTCAGCTTGGACCAACCGGAAGTGCCTCCTTATTACGCACAAAAAAAATGAATACTCCCCCTGCTAACTGGGACCCACCATGGTGGGAGGCTGACTTGTGGGCCTACTAAGTTGACTGGGACGGGGGCCTTTGTCAACTTTAGTCAATATGAACGATTCTAGCTACAGTGACCGTACGATGTCCATCCAACGGCCGTAGTGCTTCTTCAACCTTTGGTCTTCTTGCTCCAGCCGCCCAAAGCAGCGCTGGTCGTGCCGCATGCTCCTGCCTCCCGTGGCCGGCTGTGCTTCCGCGGAGGCCTCACCGCCCCCTACTATTCCCACCGCTGGCCAGGCCCTGTAGCGACAGCAGCCTCACACCACAGCCGAACTAGTGAACCCTCGTACTCCTCTCCCTGTGGGCTTCCACTGCCGCGTCTTCCCCAGCTCCCTGTCGTCCCCTTCCTAGGCCTCGCCGTCGTCCACCGCCCTGGTGCTCTCGGCGCGGTGTGGTCAACGTGGTCAAGGAACGACTTCCATCAGACATGGACTGTACGTGGAGAGGCTGACAGCTGGGTCCACGGCCACAACAAGGAAGTGCCTCCTTATTACGTGCAAAATAATTATTCCTCCACCTAACAGTGGGGACCCACCGGACGGGCCACCGTATTTCGCGAAAAAAAATTTCCTCCCTGACTGTTGGGACCCACCAGCTACATCTTCACACGCAAGGAAGTGCGTCCGGGCAAAAAACCAAAATGATTCGCCCCCCTGACTGCTGGGACTCACCAGCTACATCTTCGCACGCAAGGAAGTGCCTGACAGTCGGGACCCACCTGGTCGAAGCGTATGTAGCGTTGTCATTCTGGTCGCGAACGTGTACATACATATATACTAGTCGATGTAGAGACGCGCACGTGTCGTAGTAGAGGCGCGCACGTAGCATGTACATGTACGTACAGCGGTCAGGGTGCAAGAAAGAAAATACGGCCACGTATGTGTACATACGGGTGGGGTCTCGAACGCCTACTCGCGCATACGTACGGCGAGGGCTCGTGTACATGGCTGGGTCGGAACAGAGAAATAGCATCATCCTCGTGTTCATGGGGAGGCAACGGAATGCGTCGTGTTCATCGGGAGGGCTTGGACGGAACATGCGATGGAAATGAGGCCTGGCGTACCGCAGAACGGAGGAAACGGCCTTGTGTTCGACCGGCCATGTTCGAAACGGGATCCTGTTGATCGGGAGGGGTCTGGCGTACCGCAAAACGGAGGAAACGGACCTCCTACGGTCGAAACGGGAGTCCTGTTGATCGGGAGGGGTGTGGCGTACCGCAAAACGGACGAAACGGACTTGTGTTGGAGCGCTACGGTCGGAACGGGGGTCCTGTTCATTGGGAGGGGTGTGGCATACCGCAAAACAAGACTCCATGGGATACTATTCATCTCCACCGTCGACCCTCTCCAGCCTCCACGAGCTACTGTTCATCCACCGTCGACCTCCTCCAGCCTCCACCTGCGACTGTTCATCCACGGGCTCCTGTTCATCCAGCCTCCACCGCGCGCTACTCCACCGGCTACTGTTCAACCAGCCCTCTCCACGGGCTCCTGTTCAACCACCCCTCCACAGGCTACTGTTCATCCTGCCCTCCACCGTCTACTGTTCATCCTGCCCTCCACCGTCTACTGTTCATCCTGCCCTCCACGGGGTCCGGTTCATCCAGCCCCAACCGGCTCGATCGATCGGGGTCCTGTTCATCCAGAGGCAACACCATGGGGTCCTGTTCATCCACCCCCACCGGGAACTGTTCATCCACCCCCCCCCCCCGCAACGCTCACTGTTCATCCAGAGGCAGCATCGATCGGCTTCAGTTAGCAGCAGTAGCGAAGGAATCGCTCGATCGGGTCCAGTTAACAGCCATCGATCGATCGCTCGGGTTCAGTAACGCGTAGCCTGTAGTGCAATCGCTCGGGTTCAGTTAGAGCCCAACGCCTCGCTCGGGTTCAGACCTCCCACCGTAACTGGGAACTCCTCGAAATTTTCCTCCCCCTCGCTTCTACCACGGTTTTTCCGTCATGGACGGCCCAAAGAATGTCATGCAGCTGCGTCTCCGGCCCGCCCAGGACGAAAAGCCCATTTTCTGTCATGATTTTTTGTCATAGAAGTAGGAGCCCACCACATCTATGATGATACCGGGTTTTGTCACAATTATCGTCATAGAAGTGTCATATGTATGACAGAAATATTTTTCGCTCGGCCCAAAATATCATGGATGTGTCTTTTTTGTAGTGAGGCCTACTTCTCCGTGGACTGCCGCCTTGCTCGCTGCTTCACAGGGCGCACATTGGGGCACACCCTTAAGTGCCACTGAATCACCTCTCTCGGGACCCCCACCAGCTGGTTGGGCTCCCATGCGAATATGTTCTTGGTTGAGGCCGGCACCTATGGTGAACAACTACTTCTTCTTGGTTGGCGCGGCCTCCTTGGCCTCGGGGGCATCGGTGCCGACGGGCTGTGTCGCCGTAGCAGTCTTGAAGGCAAGTTTGAGCGCCGCGACGGCCACCTTGGTGTCCCCCTTGACGATGAGGACACCTTTGCTTCCGGGCATCTTCATGAGGTTGTAGGCTGGATGAGTCGCCGCCATGAACTGGGCCAGAGCTGGGTACCCGAGGATGGCGTTGTACGGGAGGCCGATGCGGGCGATGTCGAAGTCGACCAGCTCGGTGTGGTAGTTGTCGCGCGTGCCGAAGGTGACGGGAAGGCCGATCTACCCCAGGGAGCGGGCAGCGCCGCCACCAACTCTTGAGAAAGGCTTGCTGAGGCTGAGCCGCTTGAGCGGCACGTGAAGAAGGCTGAAGGCCTCCATGGAGAGAAAGTTGAGGCCAGTGCCGCCGTCGATGAGGGTCTTGGTGACGGCCACGTTGCAGATGGTGGGCGTGCAGAGCATCGGAAGCATGCCCGAGCCGGTGGTGGTGACGGGGTGGTCTTCTGAGCTGAAGGTGAGGTCGGCCTCAGGAGCGGCCCAGCCCGGCGGAGCCCCCGAGCGTGTGGAAGTGGCACCAATCTGGCGGAGAAACGGCTTGATGTGGCGCTCTGAAGGCGGCGCTTGCGAGCTGCCTAGCAGGGCCGTGACCACGTGGTGCGCCGGTGTCGCGTAGCGCGCGGTGAAGAGGTCAAGCAGCTCCTCCCAAGACGCCACCATGAATCCAGGAAGGTTGAGCAGCCACGCGTGGCTCGCCAACGAGGGCCATGGGAAGCCATTTGGCCATGACCTTGTCATCACCCCCGGCTTCGAGGACAGCCTCCTCGTACGCCAGCAGGAAAGCTGGCAGGTCCACCACGCCGTCGTAGCGCGGCGGCATCTCTGGCTTGAACTTGGGAAGCCACTGCACCCGCCGCAGGGTAGGGGCCAGTGCTCGGAGCCCCCTGGCCCCGTTGTCAAGCTGGCCATCAGAGTCGGAGGTAGGGTGCCTGCCATGTGGGCGAAGCGCGGTGGCGACGGAGTGCAGATCGACGGAAGAGAAGCTACGACGCACCCTACCTGGCAGGCCAAATGTTGGATCACTGGGGTGCGAGCGAAGGTTTTCTCCCTATCATTCCACTAAGATCTCGCGGACGAACTCGATGAACTTGCAACAGAAAGACACAAGATTTATACTGGTTCGGGCCACCGTTGAGGTGTAATACCCTACTCCAGTGTGGTGGTGGTGGATTGCCTTTTGGGTTGATGATGATCAGTACAAGGGGAATAACAGCCTCCTGAGGTTGAGGTGTTCTTGTGCGTGGTTGGTGTGAAGCTAAGGGTGGAATGGCCCCGATCCAAGATGAGGTCCCTCCACTTCTATGGTAGTGGCTAGTCCTATTTATAGAGGCCTTGTTCCTCTCCACAAATATTGAGCGGGAAGGGATGCCACAATGGCCAATTCGAAAGGGGACATCTAGTATAGCTTATCTTGACAAAAGTAGTCTTCTCCTGCCAAAGGCTCTGGTGGTGACATCATCTTGGGCTCCACGGTGACCTCCGTCTTGCCGTCCTTTGGGTCTTGGTCTCGTTGTACCAATATGGAAACCTTTGCTTGATGCCTCGGTACTCCGCACCTGCGCTTGCCCCCTTGGCACCAAAGAGGAAGAAAGGACACTGTGTGCACTGGCGCCCGCCTGGCGCCCACCTGGTCTCGATCGTCATGGCTCACGTCACGAGGACCTCGCGAGGTTTGCCTTGCCTTGATCTCTCCGCCCCTCATGAGCCTGCCTGGCGAGGCCGCTCCTAAGGTGGTCTTGCGTCATCCGCCTCGCAAGGCTTGGCCCCTCGCCAGGGTCTTGAATGCCTTGTCGATGAAGATGGGTCGTACAGATCTACCAGCCCAACCATGTCGTGGGCCACGTGAAGGCAAGTCTGGGGACCCCTGTTTCGAGAACGCCGACAAAATTATTACGAGGGAGGAATTATGCTTGTAGGAGTTGCAATAATATCAAGTTCCCTCTCTATGTGTTGAAAATCTTAAAGTTATGCTTGTTTTGCCTTCCTATGCTAGTTGATTCTTGTTCCCATAAGTGGTTTTCTCACAAAATCCATATGCATAGGATGTGGGTTAGACTTAAATATTGTAGTCATATTCTTTAGGATGCTCCCATTATGTTTCAATCCTTATATTTTATGTGAGCATCATTGAAATCATTGTACCTAGCTGAAAGGCATTAAAGAAAAGCGCTTGTTGGGAGACAACCGATATTTTCCCTTACTGTTTTTGTGTGTTCGCATGATTAAGCAACTGAAGTAATCATGTTTTATAGCTTTTGTTTCAATAAAGTGCCGAGTAAGACCTCTGGGATGGCTTGCGGTGATAGTTGACTTGATCTTGCTGAAAAACAGAAACTTTTACGCTCAGGAAAACAATTCTATTTTTTAACAGAAGCATTATAAAATACTGATTCTTCTTGCCGGAGATTAATAAACAAATTTCTTAGGTTGTCCTTATTTTTCAGAATTGTTGGCATATCAGAAGTATGGTTGTTGTTCAGATCATTACAGACTGTTCTGTTTCTGGCAGATTCTGCTTTCAATGCATAGTTTGCTTGTTTACTAGTTTCTATGGCTTATATTGCATAATATAAATTGTGATTGAAGTTTTCAAGTTTTGGGTGAGATATCGATACAGGAAGAATAAGGAGTGGAAAGACCCTAAGATTGGGAATGCCCAAGGCACCCCGTGGTAATATTCAAGGAAGACTCAAGCGCCTAAGCTCGGGGATGCCCCGGAAGGCATCCCCTCTTTCGTCTTCAAAACCATCGGAATACCTTACTCAGAGCTATATTTTTATTCGTCACATGATATGTGTTTTGCTTGGAGCGTATTTTCATTTTACCTGTTGTTTGAATAAAATCATTGGATCAGAAATCTTGAATGAGACAGAGTCCTCCCATGCCTAGTTAATTATTTGACTACTCATTGATCTTCACTTATATCTTTTTGGAGTAGTTTGTCATTTACTCACGTTCTTCACCTATATCTTATGAGTAAATGGTTGAATGAATTGAATATCATATATCTGAAATTATATATGCTTCATATGCTTATCCCATGGGGAGTAATGACTTCACTCATAAGAAGTATAGGTGGTAAAATTTATTGAAAGTTAGCAAACTCAACATTGGTCACTTGAACAATTCATGAAAGAATATTGAAGCAAGAGAGATTTCACATATAAATATGCTATCTTGGACATCTTTTGTAATTCTGAGCACTCATTAAAATATGACATGCTAAAAAGCTGATGTTGGACAAGGAAGACAACATAATATGTTATGTTTTCTTATATCCGAATAGAAGTTATATTTTCATGGATCCTCCAACATTTTGAGCTTGTCTTTCCCTCTCATGCTAGCCAAAATCTTTGCACCAAGTAGAGATACTACTTGTGCTTCCGAACATCCCTTAAACCAGTTTTTCCATGAGAGTCCACCATACCTACCTATGGATTGAGTAAGATCCTTCAAGTAAGTTGTTATCAGTGCAAGAAATAAAAATTGCTCTCTAAATATGTATGATCTATTAGTGTGAACAAAATAAGATTTATACAAACTTGTGATATGGAAGAAATAAAAGCGACGGACTACATAATAAAGGTCTTTATCACAAGCGGCACTATAAAGTGACGTTCTTTTGCATTAAGATTTTGTGCATCCAACCATAAAAGTGCATGACAACCTTTGCTTCCCTCTGCGAAGGGCCTATCTTTTACTTTTATCTTCTACTCCCATACAAGACTCATGGTGATCATCACCTTTCCTTTTTACACTTTTTCCTTTGGCAAGAACTATGTGTTGGAGAAATCCATATATATATATATATATCCACTTGGATGTAGGTTTTCATAAAGTATTATTGTTGACATTACCCTTGAGGTAAATGGTTGGGAGGCGAAACTATAAGCCCCTATCTTTCTCTATGTCCGATTAAAACTTTGAACCCATAAATATCACGTGAGTGTTAGCAATTGTGAAAGATTAAATGATAGTTGAGTATGTGGAATTTGGTAAATCAAAGCTCTTACATAGACCCTTCCTGAAAATAAGATGAATTGCAATTGTTTGATGACTAAGTACATGGGTTGTTAGTTTTCAAGAAACTTTATGGTCTATACTTTAACTTGTGAATAGCTTGCTACTTGATAATGAGAAGTTTTATGAGATGAGCTACTGTTTATAATATATAATGATGCTAGAAAAAGTGTTTGGAACAATCATTGATCAAACTTTTACACTATGCTATGATTCACACTTCATAAATTATTTCTTTTATCATTTACCTACTCGAGGATGAGTAGGAATTAAGCTTGGGGATGCTAATACGTCTCCGACCTATCTATAATTTATGAAGTATTCATGCCATGTTTATAAAAATTCTACATGATTTTGGTATGATTTTATTAGAACTAACCCGGACTGACGCTGTTTTCAGCAGAACTACCATGGTGTTGTTTTTGTGCAGAAATAAAAGTTCTCAGAATGGGCTGAAAATTTATAGAGAATATTTTTGGAAAATATAAAAAATACTGGAGCCAAAAGATACTAGAGAAGAGTCCCGGGCTAACCACAAGGGTGGGGGCACCCCGACCCCCCTAGGGCGCGCCCCCCGTCCTTGTCATCGCCTCATGGCCCCCCTTGACTTTCCCCCGACGTGAAACACTCCTATAAATCCCAAAAAATCCAGAACAAAAGCAAGGTCAGGAGTTTTGCCGTCGTAAGCCTCTGTTGCCATGAAAAACCAATCTAGGCCCTCTCTGGAACCCTGCCAGAGAGTGCCAACATCACCGGAGGCCATGGAGGAGGAAGCCGAAGGGGTCACCATTGCCTTGGAGGCCAAGGACCAGAGGGAGAACCTTTCCCCATCTAAGGGGGAGGCTATGGAGGAGGAAGCACAAAGGGGAGAACTGTTCCCCCTCTCTCCTGGTGGCGCCGGAGTACCATCGGGGGAACTATCGACGCGGTGATCATCTTCATCAACATCACCATCCTCATCTCTTTTACGCGGTCCACTCTCCCGCACCCCCCTGTAATCCCGTACTTTAACATGGTGCTTTATGCCACATATTATGATCCAATGATGTGTTGCCATCCTATGATGTTTTGAGTAGATTTCCTTTGTCGTTGGGTTGATTGATGATCTAGATTGGTTTGAGTTGTATGTTTTATTTTGGTGCTGTCCTATGGTGCCTTCCGTGTCGCACACATGTGAGGGATTCCCGCTGTAGGGTGTTGCAATATGTTCATGATTCGCTCATAGTGGGTTGCTTGAGTGACAGAAGCATAAACCCGAGTAAGGGGGTTGTTGCGTATGGGATAAAGGGGACTTGATACGTTAATGTTATGGTTGCGTTTTACCTTAATGAGCTCTAGTAGTTGCAGATGCTTGCTAGAGTTCCAATCATAAGTGCATATGATCCAAGAAGAGAAAGTATGTTATCTTATGCCTCTCCCTCATATGAAAATCGTAATAATGATTACCGATCTTATTAAAAATTGCCTAGGCTAATTCCGCACACCGAGCCATCATTATTCCTCACTCGCTATTTATAATTTATAGTAATATATTTAAACTTTATTTTAACATCACCTACTTTTGTATTTTAGTTCTCCGATATCATGCAAAGTTATCCTCTTCATACCCACAACGTAGTTTTATTTCTCGTTTCTAGTTGGAACCAAACCGTTTGGTGTACTTAGGGTCGTATCAGTGGCAGATAGGACTTGAGAGAATATTGATCTTACCTTTAGCTCCTTGTGGGTTCGACACTCCATACTTACCACTTCCACCTTTGGATAGTGCTAGATGATTCCTTGCACTTGAGGATTATCACACTGGCTCCAAGCATCAATATGGAGGACGCGGAGGCGGAGTTCGCTGTCTCCTATGCGGACGAGATGACCGAGAAGAGGGCCATCCTGGAGTCCATGCAGGATGAGGCCTATGTGGAGGCCAACCGGCGCTTCATACGGCAGGAACGAGCGGCTACCGATGCCCTCTTCGACAAGGTCGAAGCGAAGATGGATGCGAAGGAGCCTGATCTATGGCTGCCACCCATATACCCATCACTGGGCATGGAGATAGTGGACATCTCCGACAAGGACTAGGCTACTTGATCTATGAAGTATTTAGGTTTTTTCATTTGCATGATTTTGTATGGATTTAAGATTTCTAGTATGAGCTATCCGGATGCAGATCAAATTTGTTGCTTGACCAGTCAATGTGCAGCTGTAGATGCAGTAAGCTGCTACACAACATAGGTCTTCCATTCTAATCCCATCTATTTTTTTTCTTCTTTGCGATTAATGCCGTGTTGTTCGTTGGTGAGCTCGCCGAGCTCAGCGATGAGGACCAGACGATGGATGAGGCTTCCGACAAGGAGTTGGCGCCACCGCCCGTGCCAGTTCATGCCGTATTCACCATAGAGCAGGTGCGGCCGCACTTCGATGCGATAATGGCGGAAGAGCTACCAACATAGTCAGTGCTGATGTTTCGGCAAGCACAGGAGGACGAGTGCTACAACCTCCATCTCCTCAACGACCGCCAGCAGGCAGAGGGACAAATCACCAGCGAACAGGTGAACAACAATGCTGTCGCGGACATGCTGGCCGATGATCATGGCTTCCTGGATGAGTAGTGGGCGTTTTACCAGACCATTCGCAGGGCCCGTGAGGCTCTCTCCATCGTCCTTCTCCTTGTTGCGCTTGTTGTGGTGCCGCCGTCTCATGTTGTCAAAATGGTAAACAAATGAGGGGGGGTCGGGAGATGACTGTACGCTGAGAGGATGATGATACATCTCCATCGTATCTACTTTTCCTAACACTTTTGCTCTTGTTTTGGACTCTAATTTGCATGATTTGAATGCAACTAACCCGGATTGATGCTATTTTCAGCAGAACAACCATGGTGTTTTTTGTGCAGAAATAAAAGTTCTTAGATTTGGATGAAACTTTTTTGGAGAATTATTTTGGAATATATAATAAATCATGGAGCCAGGACCCACTTGAGGAGGGACCCATGTGCCCACAAGACACCAGGGCATGCCCACCCCCTCTAGCGCACCCTCATTGGTTGTGGGGCCCTCGGGGCACCGTTGGCCCTAATCCCGACGCTATAAAATCATATTTTTGGAGAAAAAATAGAGGAAGTTTCATCGCGTTTCATGATACGGAGCCGCCACCAACTCCTATTCTTCATTGGGAGGCCAGATCTGGAGTCCATTCGGAGCTCCGGAGAGGGGAATCTTCGGTCTTCGTCATCACTAACCTTCCTTCATAACCAATTCCATGATGCTCCCCACCAGAAGTGAGTAATTTCTTCATAGGCTCGCTGGTCGGTGAGGACTTGGATGAGATTCATCATGTAATTGAGCTAGTTTTGTTAGGGCTTGATCCCTAGTATCCACTATGTTCTGAGATTGATGTTGCTATGACTTTGCTATGCTTAATGCTTGTCACTAGGGCCCGAGTGCTATGATTTCAGATCTGAACTGTTTATGTTTTCACCATTATATCTATGTTCTAGATCTGATCTTGCAAGTCATATGCACCCATTACATGTTATGATCTGTAAACTCCAGAGTGACAGTAATTGGGATACTTTTCGGTGATGACTGTAGTTTGAGGAGTTCATGTATTCACTATGTATTAATGCTTCGTTCTAGTTCTCTATTAAAAGGTTGCCTTAATATCCCTTAGTTTCCTTATGGACCCCACTGCCACGGGAGGGTTGGACAAAACATGTCATGCAAGTTCTTTTCCATAAGCACGTATGACTATTTACGGAATACATGCCTACATTATTTATGAACTGGAGCTAGTTCTGTGTCGCCCTAGGTTATGACTGTTATATGATGAATATCATCCAACGAATTCAATGATCCAATGCCTATGAATTTTTCAAATATTGTTCTTGCTAAGATACTATTGCTATTGCTACCACTACAACTGCTACAAAACTGTTACTGTTGTCACCATTACCACTGCTATCAAAAACTATCATATTACTGTGCTACTGATCACTTTGTTGCAGATATTTAATCTCCAGGTGTGGTTGAATTGACAACTCAACTTCTAACACTTACAAATATTCTTTGGCTCCCCTTGTGCCAAATCTATAAATTTGGGTTGAATACTGTACCCTCGAAAACTGTTGCGATCCCCTATACTTGTGGGTTATCAAGACCTTTTTCTGGCGCTGTTGCCAGGGGGCATATCTATATTTGTCGAGTTACTTGTAATATATATATATATATATATCACTATGAGTAATCTGAAAGACACTAGAACCAAGATTTTCCCTCTAAGACGAGGGTAGGTAAGGAACTGCCATCAAGCTCTGTACTTGATTCACCTTCTGTTTTGAGTAAACTTGCAACACCACCACATACTATGAATGCTGATATGTCGCAAGTTATTGATGATGCTACTTTTGCTATGAATGATGCTTATGATTATGCTAGTACCTTGCTTGATGATAATGTGCCACTAGGTGATTTTCTTGATTAACAACTTGCTAGAGCCAAAGATATTGAGAATGCTGAAACTGATGAAGTCTTTGAAACTGAGAATTATGAAACACCTATTAGACCTAGCTCTCCTAGATTTTAATTGCCTAAGATACCTAAGGGTTATCTTATGGATGAGGAGATAGCTAGAAACTTTCTTGCTTTCAATGAAAGCGATGATCATAAGAAATTATTATGCAAACTGAAAGAGAAATTTTTGAATGCTAGAATGAAATGCGATCCTAAGTTTGCTACTTCACCTTTATGAATTATTTGTCGACCTAGAGTTAATTACTTTGGTTGAATCTGATCCTTTCCATGGCTATGAAACTGAACCTGTTGTGGCACATCATACTAAATTAAATGATATAGCCACACCCTATTTGCTCATGATGAGCAAATTCTCTACTACTATATTCTCAATTTATTTCCGTTCTCATTAAATACTCTTGCTCCTGGTTGCTCCTGGTGATTCTAAGATATGGTACAATACTCTTGCTCCTGGTTGTGTGCATAGTCCCCAGGATACAATTCATTACTTCTCTGAAAAATATTTTCCTGCTCATAAGAAACAAGCTGCCTTACATGAAATATTGAACTTTGCGCAAATTGAAGAATAGAGTCTAGCACAAGCTTAGGGGAGGATTCTCCAGTTGCTTAATGCTTTGCCTGATCATCCTCTTAAGAAAAATGAAATACTTGATATCTTGTATAATGGACTAACCAATACTTCTAGGGACTTCCTAGAGAGTTGTGCTGGTTGTGTTTTCAGGGGACGAACTATTGAAAATTTTGAGGAATTATTGCATAATATATTGAAGAATTATGATGATTGGACACTTCCAGAACGACCGCCTAAAGCCACTTAGAAGAAGAGGGGTATCTTATTTCTCAGTCCTGAAGATATGCAAGAGGCAAAGAAATGTATGAAGGAAAAAGGTATTAAAGCTGAAGATGTTAATAATTTACCACCTATAGGACAAATACATGGACTTGACCCACCACCACCACATGTGGTAGAGGTAAATTCTTTTATTAACGTTTGATGAAGGTGTCATCCCTTACAATAAACATGCTAGTCAATGCCTATATGAATTTAATAATTATGTTACGAAACAAGATCACGTCAATGCAAATGTTATGAAACAATTGAAATACAACTCTGATATGATTCCTCGTTTGAGTGACTTGTTATTTAGAATCACTAATGATGTTAGAGGTGTAGGAAAACATGCTTCTATGGTTCAGACTCAACAAGAAGAAGTTGCTAAATCTCAAAGAGAATTGCTTATTGAAATGAACAATAATATGAATGATCATGCTATTAGACTAATGACTAGAGGAGGTAGAATGACTCAGGAGCCACTTTTCCTCAGGGTCACCCAAAAAGAATTGAACAAGACTCTCGAAGAATTAATAATTCTGCACCTAGTCCTACTAAAAAGAAAAATAAAAATGATAAGACTTTGCACACCTCTAGTGAATCCGATAAAGAAAAACCTTCTAAAGATAACAATGATGTCTCTATTTCTGATGCCGAAACTCAATATGGTAATGAACATTCACCTAGTGATAATGAAAATGATAATGATGATGTTTATGAAGGCACTCAACCAGATAATGATGTTGAGATGGAACCTATTGTTGATCTTGATAACCCACAACCTAAAAATAAACGTTATGACACAAGAGACTTTGTTGCTAGAAAACATGGAAAAGAAAGAGAACCATGGGTTCGGCAACCCATGCCATTTCCACCTAAACCATCTAAGAAAAAAGATGATGAAGAATTTGAACTCTTTACTGAAATGCTTAGGCCGGTCTTTTTGCATACTCGCTTGACAGATATTTTAAAGATGGCCCCTTATGCAAAATACATGAAAGAAATTGTCACCAATAGAATAAAAATACTTGAAGCTAAAGTCTCCACCATGCTTGCTAATTATTCTTTTAAGGATGGAGTACCTAAAAAACTTGGAGATCCATGAATACCAACTATACCTTGCTCCATCAAAAGAAATTATGTCAAAATTACTTTGTGTGATTTAGGAGCTGGTGTTAGTGTTATGCCTTTCTTTTTATATAAAATACTTGATTTGAATAAACTCACAGTTACAAAAATATCTTTACAAATGACTAACAAATCAACTGCCGTACCTATAAGTATTTGTGAAGATGTGCCCATTGTTGTTGCAAATGTTACTATCTTAACAGACTTTGTTATACTTGAGATGCCCAAGGACGACAACATGTTGATTATCCATGGTAGACCATTTTTGAATACTGTAGGGGTTGTTATTGATTGCAATAAAAGCAAATCTACTTTTCATATCAATGGTAATGAGCATATGGTGCACTTTCCAAAGAAACAATTTCAAGTGAATGGTATTAATGTTATTGAAAAATCTCTGACAATTACTATTGGAAGTTTTCAACTCCCTCCGCCTACTGCCAAAAAGAAATATGACATACTTATTGTTGGAGAGATGCATATCCCGGTTGAGGTAACTTAGTGTTTTTACAAAAGTTCTTTGGTTTCATGCTAACCGAAAGTGGTTGTTAATAAGACTTGATCAACCTTATTAATGGATCATTTTTTAGAGGTATGCAGTCGATGAATTTAGTAAGCACAACTTTCTGTCCTAACCTTTCATTTTCTGTTTTTCATAGTTAAATAAAATAAAATGCCATGTTTATCCTATTTTCTGAATTTTCTGTGCAATAAAAAATGACCCAAGAATAAAAGTGCTCAGAATGCGCAGAAATTTTAACATGATTTTTTTCTGAATATTTGAGAATTTCTAGAATAAATGACATCATAGGGGTGCCCCTGGTGCCCACAAGACACCAGGGTGCGTCAGCCACCCTAGGCGCGCCCTAGTGGGTGGTGGGCCCCATGTGGGTCGCCTCACTTATATCTTTAGCCCATGTCATCTCCTACCTCCAGAAAAAAATTACCATAGCTCTTTACCTCATGTTCTTGCTCTCAAACTCGTAGAGTTCAACCACTTTGCTTGAAGCTCCATTTCCGAAACTATTTTTGGGGATTGCTACTTGGTATCTGACTCCTCCATTCACTAGTACAACGAGGTGCTATACAAACGGTTTTTAACCCCTTTCCATGACGGCATTTGGAACCGTCGCCTAGTGAGTGACTATGATAGGGTGGTCCTTCCCACACGACCTAGAAACCGTGGGGGATATGCCCTCCTGGCACACACGCTCGGCAAAATGAGGTCGTGTGCGACCGGCGAGCGATCAAATACAGTTATACGTACAATAGTGCTAAAAAATTCAATTATACAAGCAAAATCATTTCCGGTCGTAAGTTCATCCCACACAGTCAGTCCCCGCTAAACGTTTCCGTTCGTATATACATCCCACACAGTCGCTCCAAGTAAAACCATTCTATTCGCGGGTACATCACACACAATTTTCCCCGTTAAATCATTTGTGATGGCGTTTCCATTGCACACGGTATTAACAATTTTATCGTTTGCGTTATTGAATGCATCACACATGATGCGTAGAAGAAACTGTGTGGCAAAGGCTGTCCAACACACATAGTTTTTATGTGGTAAACATTTGCGCCAGGTGGCCTAACGTAAACAGTTTTCAAGAAGATGTCGTGTGTGATTGTTCATTAATCCAACATGATTTATTCAAGGAAACTGTGTGTGTTGCCTGAGGTCATCGCCCATGGTGTTTTCTCAATAATCGTTTGCAATAGAAAACCCAATTAGCAGGCTAATTATCCTATTTTTAATTATCCATTTATTAACTAATGGACATTTCATATTAAGCACACAATATATTTCATTTTCATAATTGAAATACATCAGAGTACAACATCATATAGCTTCAGCACTCAGCTACCCCATTACACAACTGCACCAGCACCAAGTTTCACATGCAACATCTATAACCTTTCGAAATTAGCATCATAGACAGTACATAGGTAGATATATCTCATATGGAAAACTACTGAAGCAAAAGGCGATTATTGAGCCCTCATTGATGTTGAAGGTCTTTGCAACTTTAGGCCAGTGCCTGTGGATGATTGACCATCCATCCTTCGTCCTCTTCAGGAACACTTCAATATTGAACCGTGGGTGTTGTATGAATACCTTCCTCGCCTCCTGACCATACAGGTGGTTTGAGAGGTAATCATCAGTGAACTGCTTTGGAAAGGCCTGAAAACAAGGATGTGCATAAATATCTTCTCTATATTGGAAATGGCGCAAAGGAATAAAAAAGGCAAGGTATAATAGTTAGTACCATCCTGTAGTGAACTGATGTCTTCTTCATTGTGCAGACAAAGATCTTGTTGTTTTTTGTCGCTAATTTCTTTATCCTAATAATCTTTCTGAGTTTCTTGACTTGACTAATATTCATGGATAACTCATTTCCCCATATGTAAAAAGGGTTGAACAGTAGGACCTATATGTGCAAGACCAAATTGTTAAAAACCTAAATCTTCGAATGGTTCCTGAAGTTGCACAATAATGTGCTATTAGACGAAGGACCATGCATGTGCAAACCTTGATTGTAAACCTCAGTGCTTCCCACTATTTCCCTGCAACACATATAAGGTAGTTAGTGATCAGGTTAAGTGAGGGTTCGCATGCTATTAGTAAAATATGTTGATGAAAAATAAGCACATTGCAGATTCATCAGATTAATTCAAGCCACATGGAAAACCCATTTATCCAAACCAAGCATGATTAAGAACTAGGAAATATAGAAACTGTATATGTTTCTCATGTATTATGTGCAGCCAAATTTGATTATTCCTCACATGCACAATAATACAAAATTCTACCCACAACAATTGTACATTGCATTGTAGAATTGAACCAAGCAGTTAACTAAACACCACAACAAATGAACCAAACATTAACTGAGCACCACATTGCACAATATAACATATTGCTAATAGAAGATCAGACAGTTAACCAAACCAAGCATGCTTAACAACTTGGAAATATAGCAATTGTATTTGTTTCTCATGTATTTAGTACAACCAAATTCAATTTATTCCTCACATGGTATACAATAACAGAACGCACCCACAACAATTGAACATCGCATTGCAGAATTGAACCAAACAGTTAACTAAACACCACAACAAATGAACCAAATGTTAACTAAGCACCACATTGCACAATATAACATACTCCTAATAGAAGATCATGCAGTTAACCAAACCAAGCATGCTTAACAACTTGGAAATATAGAAATGGCATTTGTTTCTCATATATTTTGTAAAGAAAAATTTGATTTATTTCTCACATGGAAGACAATACAAAATTGCACCCTAAAGAATTGAACATCACATTTGCGAAATTGAACGAAACAGTTAACTAAACACGACAACTAACTAACCAAACAGTTAATAAGTGAGCACCACATTGCATGACATATAGAACATATACACTAGAGCAACCGATTTCATGGTAAAAGTAGATAGCACAATTCACTAGAATTTGTTAAGGAAAGGCAGTAGCTAGCAAACTGAACAGGGGTCCTTATAGTGAGCTAATAAGACAAGCTATACCTCATTGAAGGAGATATCAATGACGATTGGCTCCTTAGACATGGAAGTGGGCAAGGCCTCTGCATCGTGGGTGCCCTCGTTGTTGTGGTGAGTTGCCTGAGCCGCTTCGGGCACCAACCTGCTGGCTCTAGAGATGAGTTAAGCACGTGCACGCTGAGAAAACACCTCGTAGTATTTGTCAAAGGCACCGAGGGTGGCCTCGAGAAAACGCCACGAACTGTCGTTTAAAGCAGCCTACCACGTCGCGGTGTCGGCGCGAGGCATCGAGCGTGGCATCAACAGCGAGGTGCTCCTCCAAGATCTGGGGGTCGGCACGAATGGCAGCCATCGCGACCTCATTCGCGCGTGCGGCCGTGATTTGCTTCTCTGCTGCCAAATGCTCCTTGAGCTCCTGGTTATACTGCATGTGCCATGGCTTAGGGCAGCGTTTATTTGGTGGTGGGGTCAATGATTTGGCTGGAAGGTGTCGTGCCGACGGTCGGGGCATGTGGGATGTGGAAGGAGGAGAATGGGAGTCGGGTGTGGATTACCTGCCTGGATAGACGAGGCCGAGCTGCGTGAAGGAGGTTCGCCGGTAAGGAGGCGGTGCTGCAAGCAAGGAGTGAAGGTTTCAACTTGGAAAGGAAGGCGAAAATAGGGGAAATGTGGCTTTTGGTAAGGGGGAGGGGCAGGGACGTAGATATTTCCATGAAAGCCGGAAATTTTCAATCGGTTCAGCGAAAAACCTGGCGCGCAAAGTGTCATCAGACACGGTCCCTTATTCAGCACTATGTACGATATGTGAACATTAAAAATGATTCAGATAGCTTAACCCGTGTGTGATGAGTTTGAACGTCAAACATTTTGGTTTGAATTTCCCTGGTTACAGGGTCATCCACGTCATTGCATAATTTGCGTACACAAAGGAGACTACAACACACGCACACTTCTTAATCGAGCAATTTCAGCACCTTCTCGCATAAGCCATATGCATACTATACACCGATGGTGCTTCAGGATATTTTGTATCGCATCTCACACAGTTTGTGATAGTAAACTATGTGTGATCTACTTGATTTTTCGTCTTGATTTGAATTACATAATGGGGTCACAGCTGCAAAGGACGGTGTTTGAATTGCTAGAAGTTTTATCTGCAGTGAACATGCAACTATAGGTGTCTCATCAAATTATTCAGGGTTCGTTTGGACATTTTTATACATTAACTTGGTTTTCTAGGCATTTCAGGTGCACAATTCAAAATTAAACTACATGCACATGCTCTGGTGCACCAAAATGGGTTGTAAAATGACATATGTGTCCATGGGTTGATGCTTATGTCCCATTCAAGAAATGGGGATGGATTTCAAACACCATGGCACCGTGGCTCTCCGGCAAATGTTGAGGTGCTTGCTGTCAGTGTCAAAACCGGCAGATCTCGGGTAGGGGGTCCCGAACTATGTGTCTGAGGATCGATAGTAATAGGGGACGCTATAGACGCGATGTTTACCCAGGTTTGGGCCCTCTTAAAGGAGGTAAAACCCTACATCCTGCTTGATTGTATTCAATGATTATAGGGGTTACAAGAGTTGATCTACCTCGAGATCGTAATGGCTAAACCCTAGGTGTCTAGCCTATTCGAATTCTGGTAGCCTCTACAGACTAAACCCTCCAGTTTATATACACCAGAGGGGTCTAGGGTTATACAGAGTCGGTTTGTAGGGAAAGTAAATAATATATCCGGACACCAAACTTCCCATCCACGGATATAGGAGTCCTGCCTGGACACAGGGGAAAGTCTTCTGCTTTTATCTTTACGGCCCATCAGTTTGGCCCATGTAAAATAGCCCGGACACCAGAGGGCCCCCTAATCTAGGACTCCCTCGATAGCCCCCCGAACTTGCCTTCAGTTGACGATGTAGTATCTGGCTTATGTCTTCAACTTTTGCAAGGCATGTTCTTCATTATACCTTGGACGGATAACAGTCCGGCCCTGACTTTGATGTTCTGCCTTTATGACTCCTTCCTTGTCGTTGCCTTGATTTTCACGCGCCGGTCGAATGTGAACGGTCCATTATTTATTTTACAAATAACCCCTGACCACACCGAGACGACGCCTATATAAAGAGGTCAGATCCCCAAGTGTCATCCACATCGTGAAGAGAACATCAGAACTAGCCATGAAAAATTCAAAACATGGCCAGTGCTCCTAGCTCTTCTTCGCTCCCTCATGGGCCTCAAGAGGGTGATTGGCGGAGCTTCTCAGTGTCCCATCTTCAGCTGAGTCGACTTTAGACGCAGGGATATGTCCCTCTCGCAGATCTAGTCCCTGTGTGAGAGAGATTGGCCTTGATCGACAATGATGCGCTAGCAGGAAATATCCCCAACCCCAACAAGGAGAGGGTATGATTCATTTCGTTTCTCTTGCGGGGCTTATGATTTCCAATCCATCCCTTTTTCAGGGGCCTGTTGGAGTTCTACGGAATCCAACTGCACAACCTCACCCCAGGTTTGATTCTACACATCTCGGGCTTGTCGCTCTCTGCGAACTGTTTCTGGGATGCGAGGCCCATTTTGAACTATGGAGAAAGTTGTTTTGCCTCGTCCCTCGCCATCGAGGGGGTTTCATATTTGAAGTGGGTGGCACCGAGGTATGGCGCATAGCCAGATCAGGATACCCGATTGGAACTCCCAAGGAGGCATCACAAGAATGATCTTCGGAATGGCTTAATATTGAGGACACCCCCCTTTCGGACCCAGTTCCGTGTGGCCTCCCCGAATTCTCCAGTGCTCCTTTGAAGAAACGCCTCAATTGGCGGCCCCGAAGTCCTCAGGAGGAAGACAGTGCGGAAGTAAAGAGGTTGGTCAGCAAGGTCGGATTACTGGCTCATTCCGAGCTCTCGATAATCGAAGTCATGGCCATCGCAATAAAATTATGTATTCAGCCCCTTTAGTCTAGAGTAACTCCTTTTTGGTGTTATAACGGAGAAGCCGATGCATTTCATTACAGACACAAGGGCCCAGATACCCCAGCCGAACTGGCCATAATCCCGCTGATTTGTAAAATGGGGAGAAAGAAGACTTCCTTCGCTTAAACTGTCAAGAAGGCTTTCCCATGTACAACCCCATTAAATGGGTAAGTTTTTGATTATCAGCACTGTTTTACCTCATTATCGACGCATGCTAATTAAATTCTTGTTGTTGTCTTAAAACAGTCATGGAGGACAGAGGTCGAGAACATTCATTGTCCCTCCCCACAGCCAAAGGACCACGCTCGCAACGAAGACCCCGGCTTCCGTGAGGATCCAGATATATACATAGAGCTGATAATCAAAGAGGTACATCCTTTGATACGAGCCTTGAAGGTTCGGAGGTGGAAATTACGGCCGACTACCCGCCTCTTTACCACTTCTCCATTGTAATTATTCGGGGAACTTCCTCAAAAAGGAGCCAATGTTTACACCCTACCCCTCACACTAGAATGTGTTTTATAGGATCGGCGCTCCGCAAGCCGTACTCCACCGAGAGCGGCCTCTACGCAGGGTGATCGTTCGAAACGAAAGGAAACCGGAAGCACCACTGAGCCCCCTTCTTATTCAAAGAGGTACGTCCTTTGATATGTTCCTAAGCATGAGATCAAATTGTAAAACTTCTCCGCCGCCTTTATGTTAGGAGGAGCACATGACAAGCCCTGGGCAAATGTCCTGCCAGTCGTGTATCGGCTAATCCGGCCTCGGGCTCGTCAATCAGGATGAGAGTTGATACAGTACCAGATCCACCACTCATGAGGATTTGGATGATGTATCCGTCATGATTTCGGAGGTGGAGAGCGTGATGAATCATCGCCGACTAAAAGAGGCCATGCGCGCTCCCGTTTTTACTGAACGGGCCGGAATTCACCGCCCTCAGCTTCGTGGATGCATATATATGAGCAGCCTGGGATGGACACGCCAAAGTTACTCAGCTATTCTCAAAGGATATGCAGGTAATAGCTTGTGCAAATTTATATATATGCCAGTAGCCCCCGAGACATAAAGCGGTTAGGCCAACCGATTTAAGGATCATTATGACCTGCAGGTTCTTAGGGAGAAGAACAATGCGCTATCCCAGGAGCTGAAAACAAACCAGGCGAAGCTGAATGCCATCACCATGGAGCTGGCAAAGATGAAGAAAGGCACAATGACCACCTATCAAAAGAACAAGCTTGAGGAGGAAAAAGATGAGCAAGTCGAAGAGATAAAGAGCTTAAAGGCTCAGTTATCGGCTGCACAGAAAGAAAACAAGAAGTTGAAAGTTGGCATATTCGGTATGACCTTTTGAACCATCCAAAGGATTTAAAGTATCCCATAGTTCGGATTGTCACAACTTTGTTGTTGCAGGTCTATTAACCGGTCGGCCTGAAGAGGAAGTATCCGGATTTCAAGGTGACGTGCTTAAGGAACTGTCTGTGGTGCATGAATGAGCCCGGAAAGCTATGACAAGTATGGCGAAGGCTTTATGGCCGTCCGATGCCCCTCTAGAAAGTATGGAGGGGCTGGCGAACCTGTTCAAAGGTGCCCAGCGCTGTTTCGAGCTATGGAAGGCGTCCGCATGCCGGGAAGGTGCACGAGAGGCGTGGGCAATTGTGAAAACGCGCTATGCCGGACTCGATCCGAACCATATGGCCCAAGTTGGACCTCAGGGACCCGACGAAAAAGAAATTCCCGTGAACTTGGTATATGACCAAGTAATGATAGTTGCAAAGTACTTGCAAGAAGACTTTAGTTTAGACAGTCTTATAGATGGCATAGATAAAGAGTAGGTGTTCAAATCTATGTATCAATGTACTTTTATCATCGAACTTATCTCCAACCGAACATGTCAAAATTTGTCATCGCAGGCCTTCGGCTTGAACCTCCAAACCAAAAAGGTGGAGTGTTTTCGGATACCGTGTTGGAATGTAAGACACATTCATTATGTCCAGAAACCAGCCAACCCAGCCGTATTGCTCAAACAGACAAAATTTAGTTCAGGGAGTTATGTTATATTACTTATTTAAGGTAAGAAACATCTTCAAGGAAAATAGTTCCATTAAGGGTTCCTTTCCTTTGGTTGACATGCATAATTATGCGTGCCTAGGCTTTGATCCGAATTACGGGGAACCTATCCCGTAGTTTTTTAGAAGAGTTACAGAAACATAACAATCTTTCGTTGCTTGCCGACCAATTATTCTCTTACGAACGCTAGCTTTCGGCTTCACCCGTCTAAGGTACATGTCCGGATTACCCAGTTGTAACAATCGCAGAGGTGCTCCCTTTACACCCAAGCCGAACAATCGGGGATGTAGGGTATAAACATAGGAGCGAGGCAAGCCAGCTTAGCAAAAACTTAAGTCATAGAGGTGCATATAATGGTAGAAAATTGTATCTAACAAACGACACAGACAATGTAAGCCAAAAGCTTTTAGTAGTAAGATTCGTTAAAGAAGCCCCTAGTCATAGTGGGGTGTATACATTTAAAGATGTGTACCCCTAATAGTTCGGCGGATCCGAACATACCCTGGGATGTATAAAAAAGGAAAAGCTAAAAAAGAAGAGGAGAGAAAGAAACTAGAAAAAACAAAAAGGGTGCGGCCGAACTATTTGTAGAATCGTCGGAGCCGAGCATCGTTCCATGGATTCGGCTCAAGGCCATTATCCGATGCATTACGAAGGAGATAGGTTCCTCCTGTGAGAACTTCATATATGATGAAGGGGCCCTCCTATTTTGGTTTGAGCTTATCCTTCTTCTTCTCCGGGAGGCGCAAGACGAGCTCGCCAACGTTATAAGTCTTGGCCTGCACTTCTCAGCTTTCGTATCGCCTAGCCTGTTGTTGATAAAATGTGGAACGGCCTCGTGCAATATCATGGTCCTCCTTGAGGATGTCTAGGTCGTCCTGCCGATCGAGCTCGGCTTCTCTCTCTTCGTACATGCGCACTCGAGGTGATTCATGAATAATGTCGCAGGGTAAGACAACTTCTGCGCCATACACCATGAAAAAGGTGTGTATCCGGTTGTTTGATTAGGCATAGGCCGCAGCCCCCAGAGCACGGAATCAAGTTCCTCAACCCAGTGCTTATCTGACCCCCGTAGGGAGCGCACCACTCTGGGTTTAATGACGCTCATTATCAAGCCATTGGCCCGTTCGACCTAATTGTTTGTTTGAGGGTGGTAGAAAGATGGATAGTCGAGTTTAATACCCAAGTTAGCACACCGGTTTTTCACCTCATCAGCTGTAAAATTAGAGCCATTATCAGTCATGATGCTATGGAGGACACCATAATTGTGTACTACACCGGATATAAAATCGATCAATGGCCCTGCTTCAGCCGTTTTTACTTGTTTGGCCTCTATCCATTTAGTGAATTTATCCACCATGACCAGTAAATATTTCTTCTTGTGGCTTCGCCCTTTAAGAGGTCCAACCATGTCTAGCCCCCAGACCATGAAAGGCCAAGTGATGGGGATTGTTCTTAAGGAAGTGGGAGGCATATGGCTTTGATTGGTGAAAAGATGACATCCCAGACAATGTTGCACAAGGGCTTGTGCATCTGCTCGGGCCGTTGGCTAGAAGAAACCTATCTGGAAGGCCTTATTTAAGAAGGCCCGAGGTACGGCGTGATGGCCGCCTAGACCAGCATGTACTTCAGCCAAGAGTTGTCGTCCCTCCTCTTCGAAGATGCACCTTTGAAGGACTCTAGTAGTGCTTTTCTTGTATAGTTCACCTTCGTGGGCTTTATAGGCTTTAGAACGTCGGACTATGCGACGGGCCTCATTTTGATCATCAGGGAGCTCCTGCCTATTAAGGTAGGCCAGGAAGGGTTCAGCCCATGGAGCAATAACAGCCATGATTTCATGAGCGGAGGGTGTTATTGCGGTATCTGAACCCCCGATGATATTTGTATTGTGTTCGGCTGCTGGAGGTATAATTAGGTCCGGACTGGTATTTACGCTCTTATCTTGCCACACCACGGATGGCTTAAAGAGCTTTTCCACAAAGGTATTAGGGGGGACGCGGTCGCGTTTCACGCACATTCGAGCAAGGATGTCCGCTGCCTGGTTACTGTCTCGAGCGACGTGATGAAACTCAAGCCCCTCAAACCGAGCTGACATTTTTAATACGGCATTTCGGTATGCTGTCATTTTTGGATCTTTTGCATCAAAGTCTCCATTTATCTGGGATATTGCAAGGTTTGAATCACCGCACACCTCTAGGCATTGTATGCCCATGGAGACAGCCATTCGGAGACCATGTAGAAGTGCCTCGTATTCGGTTGCGTTATTGGAGTCTGTGTACATGATTTTCAGCACGTAGCGGAAAATCTCCCCCATAGGGGATGTCAAGATGACACCAGCCCCTAGTATGGCTAGCATTTTAGAGTCATCGAAGTACATGATCCAGTTGGAGTATGAACTGTACTCTTTAGGGAGCTCGGCTTCCGTCCACTCAGCGATGAAATCGGCCAACACTTGAGATTTAATAGCTCGGCGTGGCTTGTATGTTATTTCAAATGGTAAGAGCTCAATGAGCCATTTAGCTATGCGGCCGGTGGCATCCCTGTTGTTTACGATGTCATTGAGTGGTACTTCCGATGCCACCATGATCGAACACTGTTGAAAATAGTGCTGAAGTTTTCGGGATGCCATAAAGACTGTGTAAGCTATTTTTTGGTAGTGTGGGTACCGGGATTTTCATGGTGTAAGGACCTCTGATACGTAATACACTGGTTTCTGGATGAGGAATTTATGTCCCTCTGCCCCTCACTCGACGACGAGTACAACGCTCACTACCTGGTGAGTTGCGGATATATAAAGCAACATAGGCTCGCCAACACTTGGGGCGGCTAGGATTGGGTTTCCCGCTAAGAAGGTTTTTATTTCTTCCAATCCATCTGTAGCTGCATCTGTCCACTCGAAGTTGTCGGTGCATCTAAGCAGTCTGTAAAGTGGTAAAGCTTTTTCTCCTAGTCTGGTGATGAAGCGGCTTAATGCTGCCACACACCCGGCTAGTTTTTGGACCTGCTTTAAGTCTGTTGGTTTGGCCAGTTGTGACAGGGCTCGGATTTTGGCTGGGTTCGCTTCAATTCCTCTATTGAAGACAATGAACCCTAGTAGCTTTCCGGCTGGAACACCAAAAACACATTTTCCGGATTGAGCCGTATGTCATATGTTCGGAGGTTGTCAAATGTGAGATGGAGATCATCTACCAATGATTCGACGTGTTTAGTCATAATAACCACGTCATCCATGTATGCTTCCACTGTCTTATCGATTTGTTTTTCCAAACATGTTTGAATCATGCGTTGGTAAGTCGCACCTACGTTTTTATGCCTGAAAGGCATAGTGTTTGATATGTCTCCAACGTATCTATAATTTTTGATTGTTCCATGCTATTATATTATCTGTTTTGGATTTTTAATGGGCTTTAATATACCTTTTTATATTATTTTTGGGACTAACCTATTAACGAGAAAGCCAAGTGCAAATTGCTATTTTTTTGCCTGTTTCGGTGTTTCACAGAAAAGGAATATCAAACAGAATCCAAATGGAATGAAACCTTTGCGAGGATCTTTTTTGGAACAAAGGTGATCTAGGATAATTGGAGTGGACGTCAAGAAAGCAGTGAGGAAGCCACGAGGCAGGAGGGTGTGCCCCCCAACCTCCTGGATCCCTCGTAGCTTCACTGACCTACTTCTTTCGCCTATATATACTCTTATACCCTAAAACCGTCGGGGAGAGCAATGAAACACCTTTTCCACCGCCGCAACCTTCTGTACCCATGAGATCCCATCTTGGGGCCTTTTCCGGTGATCTGCCAGAGGGGGATTCGATCACGGAGGGCTTCTACATCAACACCATAGCCTCTCTGATGATGTGTGAGTAGTTTACCACAGACCTTCGGGTCCATAGTTATTAGCTAGATGGCTTCTTCTCTCTCTTTGGATCTCAATACAAAGTTCTCCTCCATCTTCTTGGAGATCTATTCGATGTAACTCTTTTTGCGGTGTGTTTCCCGAGATCCGATGAATTGTGGGTTTATGACTTGATTATCTATGAATATTATTTGATTCTTCTCCGAATTCTTATATGCATGATTTGATATCTTTGCAAGTCTCTTCGAATTATCAGTTTGGTTTGGCCTACAAGATTGATCTTTCTTGCAATGGGAGAAGTGCTTAGCTTTGGGTTCAATCTTGCGGTGTCCTTTCCCAGTGACAGCAGGGGCAGCAAGGCACGTATTGTATTGTTGCCATCGAGGATAAAATGATGGGGTTTATATCATATTGCTTGAGTTTATCCCTCTACATCATGTCATCTTGCCTAATGTGTTACTCCATCCTTATGAACTTAATACTCTAGATGCATGCTGGATAGCGGTCGATGTGTGGAGTAATAGTAGTAGATGCAGAATCGTTTCGATCTACTTGTCACGAACGTGATGCCTATATTCATGATCATTGCTTTAGATATCATCATAACTATGCACTTTTCTATCAATTGCTCGGCAGTAATTTGTTCACCCACCGTAATACACGCTATCTTGAGCGAAGCCACTAGTGAAACCTATGGCCCCCGGGTCTACTTCACATCATATTAATTTCCTGTCAACTAGTTATTTCTGTCGCCGTTTATTTTGCAATCTTTATTTTCCAATCTATACCATAAAAATAACAAAAATATTTATCTTATTATCTCTATCAGATCTCATTTTCATAAGTGACCGTGAAGGGATTGACAACCCCTTTATCGCATTGGGTGCAATGCTCTTGTTTGTTTGTGCAGGTACTAGGTGACTTGCATGTAGTCTCCTACTGGATTTATACCTTGGTTCTCAAAAACTGAGGGAAATACTTACGCTACTTTGCTGCATCACCGTTTCCTCTTCAAGGGAAAACCAACACATGCTCAAGAGGTAGCAGTGTTGAAATAGAAAGGCCCGTACGGGGTAATAAACGTTGTTGCGGCCTAGTCGGACTCTTTCATTTTAATCTGATGGTATCCGGAGTAAGCGTTGAGGAAACATAGTGAATCATGTCCCGCGGTCGCATCAATAATTTGGTCAATGCAAAGTAATGGGAATGCATCTTTAGGGCAAGCCTTATTGCGGTCTTTGAAGTCGACACAAAGGCGCCAAGACTTATCCTTCTTCGGCACCATGACTAAGTTGGCCAGCCAGTATGCGTGTTTGATTTCTCTTATGAACCCGGCTTCAAGTAGTTTGGCCAGCTCCTGCCCCATAGCTTGTCGTTTGGGTTTGGAAAATCGCCGCAACATTTGTTTGACCGGTTTGAACCCCTTGATTATGTTGAGGCTATGTTCGACCAGTCTACGTGGGATCCCGAGCATGTCCGAAGGGCGCCAGGCAAAGATAACAAAATTTTCACGCAGGAATGCTCGTAGGGCGGCATCGACCGTCGGATCCAGCTATGCTCCAATGGTCGTTGTTTTTTTAGGATCCGTCGGGTGCACTTGGAATTTTACTATTCCATCTGCTGGTTTGAAAGAGGTGGATTTGGGCATCTTATCAAGAATCACATCATCTTTGTCCACCGTGGATCACATGGTGGTTAGTTCTTCGGCCACAAGGGCTTCAGATAGTGCCTCAAGGGCTAAGGATGTGGATTTGTTTTCGGCGCGAAGTGCTTTATCTGGATCACTTGTAACCGTGATTATTCCGCTGGGCCCCAGCATTTTAAGCTTGATGTACCTGTAATGAGGTATGGCCTGGAAGCGTGAGAAAGCGTCCCGCCCCAAAAGGGCGTGATATCCGCTATTGAAGCAAGCCACGTGGGAAAGCAACTCTTCGGACCTGTAATTTTCAGGCGTGCCAAATACTACATCAAGTTTGATTTTCCCCGAACATCGTGCTTCTAGACTAGGGATGATGCCTCGAAAGGTGGTGCTGCTTTGATCGATGCGTGCCCTATCAACATGCATTTTGTCGAGCATGTCCTCGTAGATGAGGTTAAGTCCGCTGCCACCGTCCATGAGCACTTTGGTAAGTAAAAACCCGTCCACAATTGGGTTTAAGACCATGATGGTAGGTGCTCGGACTGATCGGGCCCTTCGTTCGTGATATGTCTCCATCATATCTACTTTTCCAAACACTTTTGACCTTGTTTTGGACTCTAACTTGCATGATTTGAATGGAACTAACCCGGACTGACGTTGTTTTCGGCTGAATTGCCATGGTGTTATTTTTGTGCAGAAATAAATGTTCTTGGAATGACGTAAAAATCAACGGAGACATGTTTTGGAATAAATAAAAAATACTGGCAAAAGAATCAACACCAGGGGGCCCACACCCTGTCCACGAGGGTGCGGGGCGCCCCCCCCTTGGGGCGCCCCCCTGCATCGTGGGCCCCCTGAGGATCCACCAACGTCAACTCCAACTCTATATATTCACGTTTGGGGAGAAAAAAATCAGAGAGAAGGATTCATCGCGTTTTACGATACGGAGCCGCTGCCAAGCTCTAATCTATCTCGGGAGGGCTGATCTAGAGTCCGTTCGGGGATCCGGAGAGGGAAATCCGTCGCCATCGTCATCATCAACCTTCCTCCATCACCAATTTCATGATGCTCACCGCCGTGCGTGAGTAATTCCATCGTAGGCTTGCTAGACGGTGATGGGTTGGATGAGATTTATCATGTAATCGAGTTAGTTTTGTTAGGGTTTGATCCCTAGTATCCATTATGTTCGAAGATTGATGTTGCTATGACTTTGCTATGCTTAATTCTTGTCACTAGGGCCCGAGTGCCATGATTTCAGATCTGAACCTATTATGTTTTCATGAATATATTTGAGTTCTTGATCCTATTTTGCAAGTCAATAGTCACCTACTATGTGTTATGATCCGGTAGCCCCGAAGTGACAATAACCGGGACCACTCCCGGCGATGACTATAGTTTGAGGAGTTCATGTATTCACTAAGTGTTAATGCTTTGGTCCTATACTCTATTAAAAGGAGGCCTTAATATCCCTTAGTTTCCAATAGGACCCCGCTGCCACAGGAGGGTAGGACAGAAGATATCGTGCAAGTTCTTTTCCATAAGCACGTATGACTATATTTGGAATACATGCCTACATTGCATTGATGAACTGGAGCTAGTTCTGTGTCACCCTATGTTATAACTGTTGCATGAGGAATTGCATCCGACATAATTATCCATCACTGATCCATTGCCTACGAGCTTTTCACATATTGATCTTTGCTTAGTTACTTTTCCGTTGGTACTATTACAATCACTACAAAACCAATACTATTACTTTTGCCACTGTTACCGCTGCTTCCATATTACTTTGCTACTAAATACTTTGCTGCAGATATTAAGTCTTTCAGATGCGGTTGAATTGACAACTCAACTGTCAATACTTGAGAATATTCTTTGGCTACCCTTGTGTCGAATCAATAAATTTGGGTTGAATACTCTACCCTCAAAAACTGTTGCGATCCCCTATACTTGTGGGTTATTAGTTCGTCGTCAGTAGTGAAAGTTATTGCCGTGTCGTTCCATGGGCTTATTGCGGTTACTTGGTTAATTCCGGCGAGGTCGCGGTGTGTCCTTTTGCGCCGATTATTTGAAGAGAAGGTCTCAAAGAACGCAAAGACGTTAAGATTGTCATCTTCCGGGGAATGGTTCTCTAGAGTAGCGGTGGTGAGGATAGCCTCCACGCTTTTAGCCACTTGCCGGAGTACCCAACATGCCCGAAGGTTGTGAGTTGGTTCGGTGCTTGGCGTCACATGTACCAGACAGGGCTTGTCGAGGAATTCGTCGAGAACGGACATATATCCCGTGAAGGGTTTGTTTTTCTTGCCGAGGGGCATGTGATCGGATGCCTAGTAAGGGTGTATCCGTTTTGCCCGGGCAGTGGACTGCTTAAAGGCAGCGGGTTCCAACCGGGCTACCATGTGCATTCCATCGCGCAGTACTTCCGTACTATGTGTGATAATTACATAAAATTATGTATGCGACGACGGCTGAGGGCGTTCAGAATTCCCTCATCTGTACAATTACGATGAAAAACCGAAACTGCGTCGTCATCGCAGCAATCTTTAATCTTGTTTTTAACAAGGAGGAATCTGGCCCAGAAGTGATGGACCGTTTCCTGAGGTTGCTGCCGTACATATAATAGGTCACATATCTCTGGAGGGCCTAAATTACTTGGAGAGTATTGATTGTGGTGGGTGAGTGGGCTAAAACCCAAATCCTGGTCCAGGATTGAATCCGGAGCTTGAAAAATCTTTGAGGTTGCCAGTTCGGGTTCGGGAAGATCCAAGTGCTTTCCGGGCCCATGTCTGACCCTGAGCTCGAAGGACGTGAAGTCTCATCCCGAGGGAGGGTGTATGGCTTGAGGGGCTCAGAGATCCGAACATAGTTGGTCTTTAACTTAGGGGAAGAGGCGTTTTTGGCTCGTTCCTCAACGACCGCTACCATATGGGTGATCGGCGGGGAATTGATTTCCCTCTAATCGGGTTTGAGCCCGATCCGATCATAATTCGTTGCAAGCCCAAGGGCGGCGTTGCGGTCTAGCAGCTCGTTTAAGGAAGAGACGTCTGCCGGATCCTTCTTTTTGGAGTGTTCAAGACCGATGCAGAGGTGATGCTTGGGGGGCACCGTCAGCTTGATGGCCATGTGGGTGCCCACGGTGAAACCACCGAGCTGGAGGACCTATCCCGAAGTTAGGCTCCTTCCAGAGGTGATATCATTGTTGATGACAAGGTGAGTCATTGATCCTTCTATTGACAACACAATGGAACTCTCAATGAAAGCAACAATGTCGGTGTCAAAACCGGCAGATCTCGGGTAGGGGGTCCCGAACTGTGTGTCTGAGGATCGATAGTAACAGGGGACGATGGGGACGCGATGTTTACCCAGGTTCAGGCCCTATTAAAGGAGATAAAACCCTACATCCTGCTTGATTGTATTCAATGAGTATAGGGGTTACAAGAGTTGATCGATCTCAAGATTGTAATGGCTAAACCCTAGCTGTCTAGCCTATGAGAATTCCGATAGCCTCTACGGACTAAACCCTCCAGTTTATATACACACCGGAGGGGTCTAGGGTTATACAGAGCCAGTTTGCAGGGGAAGGAAATAACATATCCGGAGACCAAACTTCCCATCCACGCATATAGGAGTCCTACCAGGACACGGGGGAAAGTCATCTTCTTGTATCTTTATGGCCCATCAGTCCAGCCCCATGTCAAATAGCCCGGACACCCGAGGACCCCATAATCCAGAACTCCCTCACTTGCTTTTGTAATTCTAATAAATACAAAACTCGTCTGAAATTCATGAACCTTGGCATGCAATCATGGAATGACATCAACATGCTGGGAAAATATTGTCCCATTTGGGGCAGGTTATGGTATAAGCTTCTCGCAAACCAGAGCTTCTCTCACAATAAGCCTGATGGTTTTGGTAGGGAACGTGCCACCTTGGGGGATGAAACGATATCTATTTCCTCTTCTTACTTACAATTTTTTTCTCGTGTCAACATAGAACAACAAGAGTGTTGTGCAATTTTTGGGATTTTTCATGGTTCGCTTGGGCATTTTTATACATTACCTGAGTTTTCTATGCATTCATGTGCATAATTCAAATTTGAACTACATGCACATGCTCCAGTGCATATAAATGGTTTGAAAAATCAAATGTGTGTTCCTGATTGCAACCTTAGGTCCCATGCAAGAAATGGGAATGAATGTCAAACACCTTTGCCACCGTCACTCGGCCGCTAACATTGAGATGCATGATTTTAAAATTCTAGTAAATCGAAAACTTGTCTAAAATTCATGAAACTTGACATGATATCATGGAATGGCATCAACATGTAGTGGTTAATCGACTGAAGGCTTGATTTTTCCATCAGCTCCATGTACCAAGTCCGGCTCAACTTCTCGTTGTGTTCGGTGTCTCGGATATTGCATTATATGCATCAGTTCCGAATTATGTCTTGGGTCAATAGTTGGATTGCCCGGCTCCTGTGCTTGCCCTCTTATGTTCCGCCTAATAGGGTAAAGGAAGAACCCCTATGATTGTGCTTCTAGCTAGTCCAGTCGAGCACCTCAGTGGGGAAAGTCAAAAAATGACTATCATAGTAAGCGAGAACTGGTCAGCGATCCGACGACAAGTGTTAAACAAAGAAATCATTGGTGATTTATCTGTGTCATATGCAGGGTTCATCCTAGCACAAATCATGTGATTACAAAGGTATGCCTCGACTCCCACGTACATCACAAAAACCTGGGGGCTAGTCACTAGCCCCCGCCATGAAGCTCCTATGTCTAAGTGAAAGCGATAAAGCAATATAGTCTGATTGCCTAGTCTCTCTCTCACATTACCGCCTTCGAGCACCGAGACGTTGGCTAAGGGTAATAGTGCAGAGACGAAACACCCCTCGTACCATTTACTTGGCGGTTAATGCCGACGACTGGTAACTTTCAGAATAATAAACGACCACACGGGAGTCAAAATAAACACACCATAATATCCAAACGAACCATTATAAAGCAAAAAGGTTTGATCGACAATTTAGCACATTCACTTAATGATTACATATTTTGAGCACTGGCCCTCTATCGACCGAGCACAATCCATAACCTGTGAAAAATACTGTACGGGGTGGTGGTGCTCCTTTCCAACTGGCGGAGGACCAGTGGCCATATCCATCGGCTTGATCTTCGGCCAATGAACCATGGTCTTCTCGAAGGCTAGCCTCACCCCTTCAAGGCACACGGGACGCTCCATGGTGTCAATCTGTGGCGATGTTTCATGCAGCCTCTGCACCAAGACGAAGTAGCTGCTGGGAATCGGCTTTGAGGGCCACAGCCAGATACAGAGATCATTCATGGCCGGCCTGGCCATCCGATGCAGCTCCATTAGTTGCTTCATCTGGTTGCTGAGGGGAGGATGCTCGGGCGTCTAAAACTCCGCCGAGAAGAGCCACTGATTGGAGTTCTCTTCCCGCTTGGCATAGTGCTCTGTTACATCCACCACACTCTTGTGAAGCTTGGCGAAGACGCCTACGAAGTGCCAGACTCGCGTCAGCATGGCAAACCTGTTGCCACCAAAAACACTCTGCGGCAAGTACGACTTACCATCCGCGATCTGCCTCACCTGGCGGAGTTCTTCACGGGCACCCCGCACTTCGGTCCTCACCTCCTTGAGCTCCTTCTCCATATGGGATAGCTCGGAGGACTTCTCTTTTTGCTTTTTCTCAAGGGCTCACACTTTGTGACAGCATCCTTGAGCTCCACCTACACTTTGGCCACTCGAGCCCCGTGCTTTTCGCCGGCGGTCTTCACCTTCTCAAGCTCGGCCACCACCTTTTCGGTAGCCGCCTTCTTCGCAACCGCCTCGGCCTCGGCCTTCTTTAGTGCCGCCTTGAGGCCTCAACCTACGTCGCGATAGCTGCAGTCACTAACCATCAAGGGCTCAACACACAAATCGGAACGTGAGTATCCGTCAGAGGTAACTTTGCACCTTGATAAAAGCTTACATTGTGCCTCATCAAGCCGTTTGTTGACGAGGTCAAGCTCCTCATCGGAGCGCTTAAGCTTCCGATCCATCTTCTCCAGCACGGCGGCATTCGCAGCTGCAGCCAGGGAAGATGCCTGCGATGTTCAATCAATCACGATGTTGTAATTACTGGCCTACACTTATTAGACCCTATATAAGGTTATCACCATCCTTGCAGAGTCTCAGGGGCTGTTATGTATACGTCCTATCCAAACCTTGTCTAAACAAGTTCAAACCATTTTGCGCAGAAAGAACATTACTTGACTCACCTCAACGATGACAGAGTTCTTCACCAACTCCTCCACTGCGTATGGCCAGACCTCTGCCGCCTGGTTGTTGGTGTCCGGCGCGGGCGGCAGGACCTCAACACCTCCTCCGTCAAAAGGCGGGACCGGCACCATTGAGGGCCTTGGGGCGTGGGCCAGCTGCCTTGGGTAGTCCAGACCCTCCTCCCTGGTTCGCTAGGAGGGACACACCATCTTGGTCTTTGGCGACTGAGGCATCAGCCTCAGCCATGATCACGTCAACCCCCTCCCCCGTGTTTGGATGGGGGCGGTCCTTCGGGACAGCACCTCCGCGGTCTCTTCGGGGACCAGGGGAGGTGCAGAATGTGATGTTAGTCTGCTATCCGCCAAGTCGGCTGGCGGAGAAGTCCCCTTCATGGTCTGCTCGGTAGGGAGGCCCCACGGTAGGCTGCGATGTCACACAATCTGTTTCCGATCGTAGGGAATTAGTAAAAATGAACTAGGGAATATTGAAGTTCATACCTTGCGGCAGGGGGCTTGACCCTGTGATCCTTCTCCAGGACCTCTTCAGATGTCGTGGACTCCTCACCGGAGTATGAGCTATCAGGCAGGACCACCTTGGGTCTGCATTGCCTCTTCGAGGCCCGAGGACTTTGTTCCTCATCGACATCTTCGCACGCTGCCCTCTTCTTGGAATGTGAGGAGGCACTTTCCTCCTCATCGTCATCCTCCTCCCCGTCTTGGGCAGATGGGGCTGCTCCGTCTCTGGCCTTGGAGTCCGGATGCTCCCTCAAGCATAGACCTCCCCGAGCCTCCGGCGGATCCTCCTCCTTCTTCCCCTTATTTAATAGCGCCTTGTACAGTGCCTCGACCAACAACTCCTCCAGTTGAGCTGAACGAGGCTCTTTGGGTAGCAGAGTCGGACTGCTGATCTTCTTGGCCTTCTCGAGCCAGCCCTGTTAAGGCAGCAAAACGAGACTTAGACCAAACTCTGGGAAGTATGAGCACTCGAATACACATCGGACAAAGGACTAGTTATCTCTCTCGGAGGATTTGCGACGTCAAGACCGATGTCTTCTTTTTCAGCTGGCCACCCCTTCTAGGACTTGAACAGCAGACCCGCACCTTGCCGTGGGTCACTACAAAAAAAAGACACATCCGTGACATTTTGGGCCGAACGAATTTTTTTCCTGTCATGCTTATGACACTTCTATGACGATAATTGTGACAAAACCCGGTATCATCATAGATGTGGTGGGGTCCTAGTTCTATGACAAAAATCATGATATAAAATGGGCTTTTCATCCTGGGCGGGCCGGAGAAGCAGCTGCATGACATTCTTTGGGCCGTCCATGATGGAAAAAACTATGGTAGAAGCGAGGAGGAGGAAAATATCGGGGGAGTTCCCGGTTACGGTGGGTGGTCGGGGGCCGAGCGATGCATGTTTCTCTCGTACCTACGCACGTGTTTGCAAGGCGTTGCACTCTAACTGAACCCGAGCGAGGCATTGGGCTCTAACTGAACCCGAGCGATTGCACTAGCTATGTTACTGAACCCGAGCGATCGATCCCTTGTTGTTAACTAAACCCGAGTGATTCCTTCGCTACTGCTGCTAACTGAAGCCGATTGATGCTGCCTCTGGAAGAACAGTGAGCGTTGTTGGTGGGTTTGGATGAACAATTCCCGATGGGGGTGGATGAACAGGACCCCATGGTGTTGCCGCTGGATGAATAGGACCCCGTGGAGGGCTGGTTGAATAGTAGCCGGTGGAGGGCTGGATGAATAGTGCCCATGGAGGGGTGGTTGAATAGGACCTCGTGGAGAGTGTTGGTTGAACAGTAGCTGGTGGAGGAGCGCGTGGTGGAGGCTGGCTGAATAGGAGCCCGTGGATGAACAGTCGCAGGTGGAGGCTGGAGGAGGTCGACGACGGATAAACAGTAGCCCGTGGAGGCAGTCGATGGTGGAGATGAACATTATCCCATGGAGTCCTGTTTGCGGTACGCCACACCCCTCCCGATGAACAGGACCCCCGTTTCGACCGTAGTGCTCCAACACAAATCCGTTTCCTCTATTTTGCGGTATGCCACACCCCTCCCGATCAATAGGACCTTGTTTCCACCATAGGAGGTCCAAGAGAAGTCTGTTTCCTCCGTTTTGCGGTACGCCAGACCCCTCCCGATGAACAAGATCCTGTTTCGACTGTGGCTGGTCGAACACAAGGACGTTTCCTCCGTTCTGCGGTATGCCAAGCCTCGTTTCCATCGGTCGTTCCGTCCAAGCTGGTTGGCTCCCGATGAACAGCACGCATTCCGTTGCCTCCCAATGAACACGACGCATTCTGTTGCCTACCCATGAATACGACGACGGCACAGTTTCTCCGTTCTGATCCAGCCATGTACACGAGCCCTAGCCGTACGTATGCGCGAGTAGGCGTTCAAGATCTCGCCCGTATGTACGTACGTGGTTGTATTCACTTTCTTGCATACTGGCCACTGTATGTACGTGTACTTGCTACGTGCGCGCCTCTACTACGACACATGTGTGCCTCTACATCGACCAGTATGTACGTACACGTTCGCGATTAGAATGACAACGCTACGTATGCTTCGACCAGGTGGGTCTCGACTGTCACGCACTTCCTTGCGTGCGAACATGTAGCGGCTGGGGCCCAGCAGCCAGGGGGAATGTTTTTTCACAAAAGACGGTGGCCCGTCCGGTGGGTCCCTGCTGTTAGGTGGAGGGATCATTATTTTGAGCGTAATAAGGAGGCACTTCCTTGCTGCGGTCATGGACCCAGCTGTCAGCCTCTCCACGTATAGTACTCTTTCGATGAAAGTCGTTCCTTGACCACGTTGACCACGCCGCACCGAGAGCACCAGGGCGGTGGCCAACGGCGAGGCCTAGGAAGGGGACGACGCGGAGCCGGGGAAGATGCGGCAGTGGATGCCCACTCGGAGAGGAGTACGAGGGTTCACTGGTTCTGCTGCGGTGTGAGGCTGTCGTCGCTGCAGAATAACACAGGGTGTGGGTGAGTAGAGGGATGGCCTGGCCAGCGGTGGGAGTAGTAGGGTGGCGGCGAGTCCTCCGCGGCAGCACAGCCGGCCACGGGAGGCAGGAGCAGGCAGCACGATCGGCACTGCTTTGGGCGGTTGGAGCAAGAAGACCAGAGGTTGAAGAAGCACTACGACCGTTGGATGGACATCGTATGGTCACTGGCGCTAGAATCGTTCATATTGACTAAGTTGACAAATCCCTCCGTCCCCGTCAACTTAGTAGGCCCACATGTCAGCCTCCCACTATGATGGGTCCCAGCTAGCAGGGGTAGTATTCATTTTTTTGTGCGTAATAAGGAGGCACTTCCATGCGTGCGAAGATATAGCTGGTGGGTCTGACCTGTCAGCAGGGGAACGTTTTTTTCGTGAAATACAGAGGCCCTTCCGGTGTGTCCCAGACGCCAGGTGGAGGAATCATTATTTTGCGTGTAATAAGGAGGCATTTCCTTGTGTTCGGCCATGGACCCAGCTGTCAGCCTCTCCAAGTACAGTCCACGTCCGATGGATGTCGCTCGTTGACCACGTTGACCACGGTGCGCAGAGAGCACCAGGGTGGTGGACGACGGCGAGGACTAGGAAGGGAACGACACAAAGCCCGGGAAGACTCGACAGTGGTTGCCCACCGGTGGGGAGTACGAGGGTTTACTGGTACGGCCGCTGTCACCGAAAATAACAAGAGGTGTGGGTGAGTAGAGGAATGGCCTGGCCAGCAATGGAGTAGGGTGGGGCGGTGCGGCCTGTGCGGCAGCACAGCCGGCCACGGGAGGCGGGAGCAGGCAGTCCCACCGGCGGTGGTTTGGGCGGCTGGAGCAAGAAGATTAGATATTGAAGAAGCATCACGGCCGTTGGATTAACATCCAACGGTCACTTCTGCTAGAATCATTTGTGGACTAAGTTGACAATGCCTTCCGTACACATCAACCTAGTAGACCCACAAGTGAGCCTCCAAATCTGTCCCAAACAGCATACAGCCCGAAATTTCTAGCCAGAATCAAATTAATTTAAATACTAAACATACCTTAATTTAAATCCAATGAAAATTTACCCGCACAAAAACAATGAAATTTAAAATATCAAAATCCGAAAGAAAAAAGTATTTTGGAACTAATTGCCTGTTTGCTGTATTTTTTTCATTTTACAGCCCATTTAATATTACTTATATAGCCCATTTCTTATTACTTATAGCCCATTTTCTGGGCAAAATGCATCCATCCTCGTCTTGAAAGTTTCTGGCCCAGCAGGGCATAGAAAAGCAAGTAGGCCTACGTTGGTTATTCTGCAAAAAACAAAATAGCTGGGCTAGCCATTTTTAGAAAGGAAAAAAGACAAACTAGGCTGGTCATGTGCTAGACAGGCCACAGCTCCCGAACAACCCAGTTGATACCCTTCTCTGTCACAAAAAACAAAATTACGGTGCGCGTTGTTGGGTCCCTACTGTCATCCTCACCATGTACAGTCATCTCCTTATTCCTCTTTGTTGTTGACCATGTTGACAACACCGGAGGGCGGCACCGCGGAGAGCGAACCAATATGGAGGACGATGGCGAGGCCTTGGACGGGAACGAACAGGAGCCGGGGAAGATGCACAAATTTTAGGGTGTGATGCGGCCATGGTGCGTGCGTGATAGCACAACTAGCCGTGGGAGGCGGGAGCAGGCGGTCCCGCCGACGCTGGTTTGGCTTTGGCGGCTGGAGGAAGAAGAGACTGAAGAAACACGGCAGACGTTGAATGTCAATCCAATGGTCAAGGTTGGCACAATCGTTTGTTGACTAAGCTGGCACCAAGTAGCATACTTTTTATATATAGGAAGAAAAGAAAAACTGAGCCCGTTCGCGTGATAACATTCCCGAAACTGCGACCGTTCGATCTTGCATCACAACTAATACTGCGAGGAAATGCGTTTGTCTGCCATCCTCCTCCGAGGGAACGTTCGTCACATAAGTGACTAGCACCCTTGGTTTTCAACCAAAAGGTCTTGGGTTCGAGTCCCAGGAACTCTCAATTTTGTCCTCCTTCCTTCCTCGCAAAAAACAAATAAAAGCAAAGACTTGAGGAGGCATATAGAACAAGCTAGTGTACTAGTAAAGAGACGTTGCTGAGTTTTAGAAAAAAGAGAGACGTGCTCCTCTAGCTGGTTCGAATCCAAACCTACACTATGACTATATATGGTGCTATGCTACTCCACAAGTAATGAAACTGACATACCCAACGTTTGCTTCTCCTCTTCTCTACTTACTCTGCCTAGCATTAGAAGCTCTGGCCACAGCAGCCATGTCCGCTGGTGCTCGTCCACCTGCTCTTCAGCAGGCAACAACCAGATATGCGCCAAGTCGCCACCCGTGGGTCCACTGCTGGAAATCACGCAGAGTCATCCGTCGCGTCTCAACCACAATCCTCAACCCCGGTCGAGTCTTCTACAAATGCCCGAATCATGGGGTAATAATATGTTTAAGTGTTGTTCTACTACTTTCAGTTGCTGATTTTTTTAATAGTTCGGTTGATGATCTTACAATTTGATTCGTGTAGAAAAGGGAAGATTTGTGTGATTTGTATTTCTGGGAAGTTGTCGATGTGCGGGAACGCAACTATGTTGATTATTTGGTTAGCCGAGGAATCCCAATACCAGCAGGTTGGGGTGGTGGACAAGTAACTGAAGGAATGGCAGAAGAGGAAGATGCAGAGCTGAAGGTTAAAGATGCAGTTCCTCTGATCATGGCCAAGCAACAGCTGCTGAACAGCCTTGACAGCAATGAGGAGATGAAAGAGCTTGTGAAGATAATGGGCAAAATCGATGTGCCCTGTAGGATTATTGTCTCTTTATTTGTCGTGTATGTAGCACTCGTGATGTATTCAGTGGCTATGCCATGATCACTTTGCTGAAACTAGTAATGAATGAAATCTAGGTAGAAGGCTGGGCGTGGTGTTGTGAACATGTAATGATTTCTCTTAAGGGAAATCGGGGGGTATCCCCTTTTGCTCATAAATAAATAAATAGCAGAGGCCCTTTTGGTAATAAATAAATAAATTAGCAGAGGCCATGTCGGGTCAGCTTCGTTCCCATTCAAAGATGTCGAACAAATTGCAGTCCAACAGCAAACTATGTCATCAAATTCAAGTTTCACAGCCAAATATGAGTACAACTAAACAACAATGGCATCATGTTTTAGTCGTCATACAATCACCAAACACAAATGAACATACATAACAAGTGATGTTCTCATAGCAAAATACTAAACAACATGTTCATTAGGTTTCAGTTGTCATAGCAAACACAATTTCACATAGTAGATAAAGAAACGTCTTCTGACAGGCAAATACGACAAAAGCAATCTAATCATCCGTAGCAGCAGTGTCAACATCTTTGCCATGTGTATCAGTCTGAATTGTAATTTCCCAGAGTGTCATCTTCTTCTTCATCCTCAATGTCCTCGAATGTTGTCTTCTTATTGATCAACTCTTGTATGTCCACAGCACGACAGGCAATCTTTTTGCCAGCGTCATTAATGTGATGGTTCTCAAAGATATTAGGAACATCTGTGGAATCTTGTACATCAGTAGCAGTGTAAGCATCTTCTTGTTGTGCAGCTTCATTAAACGAATTCCTCTGCTCAAACCTTTACAATAATCTCCAGTTATTACTATGTGAAAATGTGTCTTCCAAGAAAATATCTCTGTTGCTTGATTTGCCAAAATAAAAGGCTCGTTGGTCTGGTATGCCGCCTTGACATTGATGGATTTGAAATAATCATCAGCTCTGGGTTTTGCGATCCTGGAAAACAGGTTATACCAACAACATCACAACAGAACCACACACCGATGATCCTCGAAATTGGAGATATACTGCAACTGAACAATGTCTGTTATGTTAGCATACATTTCAGTTGTCTCTCTATCATACGTATCCGTGCTCATGATGGCACTGTTTTCTATCTTCCTGCCTTCGTCGCGTGCAAGGGTGTTGTAGCGCACATCTCCAACAACGCAAGATTCATAATGTCTTACCTGAGTATCAGGACCCATTGCTAGTGCATAAAGGGCATCATCAACTGCCTGCCCATCCTCCCTCATCTTCTTAACCTATGGTTAGAAAATAGACAAGCTGATCATCTTATGTACTCAATATATTAAAAAAACTGATAGTGCAATTCAAAATCTTACATGGCTCTTGAACCATTTTGCAAATCCTGCCATAACCAGTTTGCCAATGTTTCTTGGATTTTGCGGCAGTAACTCCTTTTTGTAGATTCTACACAACATAGTGATCGCGTCAAACATCTAAATATATAAGAATGTGCTGCAAGTTTAGTAGATTACGATGTATAAGCTGCAATACTTAGCACTTACTTGATGTAAGGTAGTATCTCAGGACAATTATTCAACACATACCAAACCATTTTGTCCAAATCTTTAGATTTGTCCTCTTGTCGACTCTTCCCTGTAACTCAAACAGAATAATCGAAAACATTGAGCTTGGGATTGTCTCCACCCACCTCTTTGCTAAGTTGATCAGCTATTTTCAATGTATTTTGAGCAGAATGTCAACGCTTCTGTAGCAATGTAGGCCTCTATAATGGAACCCTCGGGTCTAGCTCTGGTCCTAACATAGCCCTTGAAAGTGCCTAGCCGCCTTTCAATAGGGTACATCCAGCCATACTGCACTGGAACTCTAAGTAGTGCCTCATCAGGTAGATGAACAGCCAAATGCACCATCACATCAAAGAAGGCTGGAGGATATATCTTCTCAAGGTCGCATAGGATAGTTGATATCTTATCTCTAAGACGCTCCAAAGCATCTACCCTGATATTTCTACTGCAGAGTTCCCTGAAGAATTTTCCCAACTCTATAACTGCTCTGTATAAGTCAGGGCGGCCCAATCCTCTAAGGATAACAGGTAAAATCCTTTGAAGTAGGACGTGGCAGTCATGAGTTTTCAACCCTTGTACCTTGTTTCCATCTACACTAACTCTCCTTTCAGGGTTGGAAGCAAATCCATGTGGGAATATCACATGTGACAGGACCTCGCAGAATTCTTTTCTTTTTACCTTGTCCAAGATGTATACAGCTGGTGCCATATCCCGTGGTTTACCTTCATCTTGCACCTGCAAATCCTGTCTGATACCCAGGTGTGTCAAATCAATCCTAGATTTTAAGGTATCTTTCGTCTTGCCTTCAATATTAAGAAGTGTGCCAATAATGTTGTGACATATATTTTTCTCGATGTGCATCACATCAAGATTATGCCGCAGATCTAAATCTTTCCAATACTCCAAGCCCCACAAAGTGGACCTACGAGTAAACAATAATCTCTCTTCTGCCCTGCCACACTTCCTTTTCCCGCTACCATCACCAGTATGGTTTCCTAGTGTAATATGCCTGACCTTCTCTAATTCCACTTGCAACTCATCGGCAGTGAGCCTCTTGGCGCATCATGATTTTCATGCTTTGCATTGAACACATGTCTTCGGTATTTTGTAGGACGCGGCTTGTCCTTGGCAAGGCAATGATGGTGTCTAATGTAACTGATCTTGCTAAGTATTGCGTATGACAACGGATTCCTGTCACCGCGAACACATGCATTGTAACCATGTGTCGTTCGCCCGACATAGTGCCCAAAGCCGGATAATCATGGATGCACCAAATTATAACAGCACGCAAAAAGAAATCAGCTGGTGGGCTGATATTTAGGTCTCGAGTGAGAACACCCCTCCATAGTTGTTGAAGTTCCTCCACAAGAGGCTCCATGAATAAATCAACATCCTTTCCAGGACTTTTTGGACCTGGGATGAGCAAGCCCATCATGTAGTTTGATTCTTTGGTGCATACATTTGGAGGCATGTTGTAAGGGATAACAAGCACTGGCCACATGCTATATGTGGCGCTCTGGTGGCCAAATGGATTAAATCCATCTGAAGCTAAGCCAAGTCTAATGTTTCTCGGGACAGCGGCACACTTTTTTTGTTTCTGATTAAAGCTTTTCCACTCACTACCATGAGATGGATGGCTCATTACATTTGGATATATGTACTCCTGGTTCCTAGAATGCCACAATACATCCTCTCTTGTTTCAACATCATGAAACAACCTCTGCAATCTTGGTGTAATTGGAAAATGTCTTAGAACATTATAAGGAATCCTCTTCACAGCATCGCCATCTTTCCATCTTGATGATTTGCATTTCGGTCATTCACTTAAGTTGGCATAATCCTTCCGGAACATAACACAATTATTCTTACAAGCATGGATCATATCATATCCAATTCCAACTACACAAAGGAAATTCTTCATTTTACAGTAGGTGTGTGGCAGCTCAGACGCATCTGGGAAAGCTTTGCGGAAAGTAGCCAACATTGCATCAAATGCTTTGTTGGTCATCCGCTCAGATGTCTTCACCTAAAGAAAGGTGACCATAGCTGAGAATACTGACAGCTTATTTCCTGGGGTGACAACCACATTGCATTGTTCCAACATGCGGGCCCACTGTTTTCTTCTACAGGTGAAAGTTCACGAAATGCACGAGCATTTCGTAGCACTGTTTCAATGTTGGCCAAACTCACTGGCTCTGCCACCACCACCTCATCCTCCTATTCCACCTAAGCATCAGGCAGATCAAGATGGTGATCTGCTGCTTCCACATAGTCAGTAACATTGACGTTCACAGCTTCACCATGATGAACCGACCTAGTATATGTGACCGACATCCCATACAAGTGTAGATGATTTTGCACAGTTGACTGGGGTCTTGTAACAGAATTCATACAACTGCTACACGAGTAGAGCACATCTGATTTCGGACCACCGTACTTAGCTCTGATAAAGTTCATGAAGTTTTCAACCCCCTCGACATATGCAGTGTAGAATTTTCGAGCAAAAGTTATCCAAGTCCTACCCATCTGTTAGACATACAAATTAGTTCTTCTACTAGATATTACAGGAAAAACATATATGCTTTTTTATGAAGTCCAGAAAAAATATCTAGTTTGATGTCTAAAGCTATGGCAAGATATTTGGACGAGCAGATCTAAGTAAGGAAATATATTTAAAGCTAATTCAGCAAACAAATTTGACTGCTAAATTATGGTAGGCTGTTTCGACAGTCAATGAGGCCGAGCACACAGCCATCCAACTATTGAAGGCCATCGCAACAAGAAAGATCAAGTATAAAATGGTGTAGAGCTATTTCACCTAACAGATTGGCTACTAGACAATGGCAATCTACGTCACAATAAATATATGGCAGGATATTTTAGCAATTAATCGGGCTTGACATTTCATCTCAGCTAAGAAGATTGAGTGCAGAACAGGGCAAGAAAGCTTCTTATGCAGAGCATATTGACAGTAAACTACTTCGGCAAACAGTCAGATTAACATCGTCTATCAGCTAACATTCAGCGCTACACCGACATGCACGGGGGCTCATTCTAGAATGTGCATACCGTGGGAGAAGCTGACCGCCGTGCGTCTCCACATGTACGTCACCAGCGGTGGCGGCGCTGACCGCCGTGCGCCTTCACAAGAACGTCGCCAGCGGTGGTGGCGCGGCTCGAGGACGGCAGTCTACGAGAGCGTACTGTGGGAGCAAGAGGATTGTCGTGTGTACCCTCAACGAACTGCGCTACCAACGTATCGGCGGGGAGGGCGGCTCTGGCGGAGCGAATGGAGTGGAGGGGGACAGGGAAGGGGGTGAAGGAAATATGCCCTAGAGGCAATAATAAAGTTATTATTTATTTCCTTATATCATGATAATTGTTTATTATTCATGCTAGAATTGTATTAACCGTAAACTTAGTACATGTGTGAATACATAGACAAACAGAGTGTCACTAGTATGCCTCTACTTGACTAGCTCGTTGAATCAAATATGGTTAAGTTTCCTAGCCATAGACATGAGTTGTCATTTGATTAATGGGGTCACATCATTAGAGAATGATGTGATTGACTTGTTATCTTAGCACGATGATCGTTTAGTTTGTTGCTACTGCTTTCTGCATGACTTATACATGTTCCTCTGACTATGAGATTATGCAACTCCCGAATATCAGAGGAACACTTCGTGTGCTACCAAATGTCACAACGTAACTGGGTGATTATAAAGGTGCTCTATAGGTGTCTCCGATGGTACTTCTTGAGTTGGCCTAGATCAAGATTAGGATTTGTCACTCCGATTGTCGGAGAGGTATCTATAGGCCCTCTCGGTAATGCACATCACTATAAGCCTTGCAAGCAATGTGACTAATGAGTTAGTTGCAGGATGATGCATTACGGAACGAGTAAAGAGACTTGCCTGTAACGAGATTGAACTAGGTACTGAGATACCGACGATCGAACCTCGGGCAAGTAACATATTGATGACAAAGGGAACAACGTATGTTGTTATGCGGTTTGACCGATAAAGATCTTCATAGAATATGTGGGAGCCAATATGAGCATCCAGGTTCCGCAATTGGTTATTGACCCAAGATGAGTCTCGGTCATGTCTAAATAGTTCTCGAACCCGTAGGGTTCGCATGCTTAACGTTCGGTGACGATTTGTATTATGAGTTATGTGTTTTGATGTACCGAAGGTTTTTCAGAGTCCCGGATGAGATCAGGGACATGACGAGGAGTCTCGAAATGTTCGAGACGTAAAGATAGCTATATTGGAAGGCTATATTTAGACATCGGAAACGTTTCGAGTGGTTCAGGTATTTATCGGAGTACCAAAGAGTTACAAGAATTCGCCGGGGAGTATATGGGCCTTATTAGGCTTTAGGGGAGAGAGAGAGGGGCTTCCTAGGGCAGGCCGCGCGGCCCCCAAGGCCTAGTCTGAATTGGACTAGGGGGAGGGGCGGCGCCCCTCCTTCCTTCTCTTCTCTCTTCCCCTTCCTTCTCTCCTACTCCTACTACTTGGAAGGGGGGAATCCTACTCCCGGTGGGAGTAGGACTCCCCAGGGCGCGCCATAGTAGAGGGACGGTCCTCCCCCTCCTCCACTCCTTTATACGGGGGAAGGGGGCGCCCCATGAACACACAAGTTGATCATTGATCTTTAGCCATGTGCGGTGCCCCCTCCACCATAATCCACCTCGGTAATATCGTAGCGGTGCTTAGGCGAAGCCCTGTTCCGGTAGCAACATCATCACCGTCATCACGCTGTCGTGCTGACGAAGCTCTCCCTCGAAGCTCTACTGGATCGTGAGTTCGCGGGAGGTCACCAAGCCGAATGTGTGTAGATTGCGGAGGTGCCATATCTTCGGTACTAGATCGGTCGATCTTGAAGACGTACGACTACATCAACCGCGTTGTCATAACGCTTCCGCTTATGGTCTACGAGGGTACATAGACGATACTCTCCCCTCTCATTGCTATGCATCACCATGATCTTGTGTGTGCGTAGGAAATTTGTTGAAATTACTGTGTTTCCCAATAGTGGCATCCCAGCTAGGTTTATGCGTAGATGTTATATGCACGAGTAGAACACAAAGGAGTTGTGGGCGTGGGTATATACATATTGCTTGCCTTCACTAGTTGATTCTTGATTCAGCGGTATTGTTGGATGAAGCGGCTCAGACCTACATTACGCGTACGCTTACGCGAGACTGGTTCTACTAACGTGCTTCGCACACAGGTGGCTAGTCGGTGTTTGTTTCTCCAACTTTAGTTGAATCGGATTCAATGAACTTGGTTCTTTCTAAAGATAAAAAGAAATCACTATACCGCGTTGTGGTTTTTGATGCGTAGGTAAGAACGGTTCTTGCTCAGCCCGTAGCAACCACGTAAAACTTGCAACAACAAAGTATAGGATGTCTAACTTGTTTTTGCAGGGCATGTTGTGATGTGATATGGTCAAGACATGATGAGATATAAATTGTTGTATGAGATGATCATGTTTTCTTAAGTTATTGGCAACTAGGAGGAGCCTTATGGTTGTCTTTTTATTGCATAAGATGCAAGCGCCATATAATTGCTTTACTTTATCGCTATGCGATAGCAATAGTTGCAAAAGCAATAGTTGGTGAGACGACCATGTGACGACACGTTGATAGAGATCATGGTGTCATGCCGGTGATGATAGAGATCATGACGGTGTTTTGGTGATGGGGATCAAAGGCACAAGATGATGATGGCCATATCATGTCACATATTTTGATTGCATGTGATGTTTATCCTTTATGTATCTTATTTTGCTTAGTTCGGCGGTAGCATTATACGATGATCTCTCACTGAATTTCAAGGTATAAGTGTTCTCCCTGAGTATGAACCGTTGCGATAGTTCATCGTGCCGAGAAACCACGTGATGATCGGGTGTGATAAGCTCTACGTTCACATACAATGGGTGCAAGCCAGTTTTGCACACGCGGAATACTCAGGTTAAACTTGACGAGCCTAGCATATGCAGATATGGCCTCGGAACACTGGAGACTGAAAGGTCGAGCGTGAATCATATAGTATATATGATCAACATAGTGATGTTCACCATTGAAAACTACTCCATCTCACGTGATGACAGACATGGTTTAGTTGATATGGATCACGTGATCACTTAGATGATTAGAGAGATGTCTATCTAAGTGGGACTTCTTAAGTAATATGATTAATTGAACTTTAATTTATCATGAACTTAGTCCTGATAGTATTTGCATATCTATGTTGTAGATCAATAGCTTGCGATGTAGCTCCCCGTTTATTTTTGATATGTTCCTGGAGAAAAATAAGTTGAAAGATTTTAGTAGCAATGATGCGGACTAGCTCCGTGATCTGAGGGTTATCCTCGTTGCTGCATAGAAGAATTATGTCCTTGATGCACCGCTAGGTGACATTCCTATTGCAGGAGCATATACACACGTTATGAATGTTTGACAAAGCTCGGTATGATGACTACTTGATAGTTTAGTGCACCATGCTTTATGGCTTAGAACCGGGACTTCTAAAATGTTTTGAACGCCACGGAGCATATAGGATGTTCCAAGAGCTAAAATTGGTATTTCAGACTCATGCCCGAGTCGAGTGGTATAAGACCTCTGACAAGTACTTTGCCTACAGGATGGAGGAGAATAGCTCAGCTAGTGAGGATGTGCTCAGAATGTCTGAGTAATACAATCATTTGAATCAAGTGGGAGTTAATCTTCCAGATAAAATAGTGATTGACAGAGTTCTCTAGTCACTATCACCAAGTTACTAGAACTTCGTGATGAACTATAATATGCAAGGGATAACGGAAACGATTCCCAAGCTCCTCGTGATGCTGAAATCAACGAAGGTAGAAATCAAGAAAAACATTAAGGTGTTGATGGTTGACAAGACCACTAGTTTCAAGAAAAGGGAAAAGGGAAGAAGGGGAACTTCAAGAAGAATGGCAAGCAAGTTGCTGCTCAAGTGAAGAAGCCCAAGTCCTAGACCTAAGCCTAAGACTAAGTGCTTCTACTGCAAAGGAACTGGTCACTAGAAGCAGAACTACCCCAAGTATTTGGCGAATAAGAAGGATTGCAAAGTGAATAAAGGTATATTTGATATACATGTTATTGATGTGTACTTTACTAGTGTTTATAGCAACCCCTCAATAAGATTAGTAACTCGAAACGGGAGCTGCAGAATGAACATAGACTAGTTAAGTGTGAAGTGACGATGTGTGTTGGAAGTGGTTCCAAGATTGATATGATCATCATCGCACACTCCCTATACTTTTGAGATTAGTGTTGAACCTAAATAAATGTTATTTGGTGTTTGCGTTAAGCATGAATATGATTTGATCATGTTTATTGCAAATACAGTTATTCATTTAAAGTCAGAGAATAATTGTTGTTCTGTTTACATGAATAAAACCTTCAATGGTCATACACCCAAGGTGAATGGTTTATTGAATCTCAATCGTAGTGATACACATATTCATAATATTGAAGCCAAAAGATGCAAAGTTAATAATGATAGTGCAACTTATTTGTGGCACTGCCATTTAGGTCATATTGGTGTAAAGCGCATGAAGAAAATCCAGTTATTCATTTAAAGTCAGAGAATAATTGTTGTTCTGTTTACATGAATAAAACCTTCAATGGTCATACACCCAAGGTGAATGGTTTATTGAATCTCAATCGTAGTGATACACATATTCATAATATTGAAGCCAAAAGATGCAAAGTTAATAATGATAGTGCAACTTATTTGTGGCACTGCCATTTAGGTCATATTGGTGTAAAGCGCATGAAGAAAATCCATGCTGATGGGCTTTCGGAATCACTTGATTATGAATCAGCTGATGCTTGCGAACCATGCCTCATGGGAAAGATAACTAAGACTCCGTTCTCCGGAACAATGGAGCGAGCAACAGACTTGTTGGAAATAATACATAGTGATGTATGCAGTCCGATGAGTGTTGAGGCTCGCGGCATGTATTGTTATTTTCTGACCTTCAAAGATGATTTGAGGAGATATGGGTATATCTACTTGATGAAACATAAGTCTGAAACATTTGAAAAGTTCAAATAATTTCAGAGTGAAGTGGAAAATCATCGTAACAAGAAAATAAAGTTTCTACGATCTTATCGTGGAGGAGAATATTTTGAGTTATGAGTTTGGTCTTCAGTGGAAACAATGCGGAATATTTTCGCAACTCACGCCACCTGGAACACCACAGCGTAATGGTGTGTCCAAACGTCGCAATCGTACTTTATTAGATATTGTGCGATCTATGATGTCTCTTACTGATTTACCACTATCGTTTTGGGGTTATGCATTAGAGACAGCTTCATTCATGTTAAATAGGGCACCATCTAAATCCGCTCAGATGACACCGTATGAAATATGGTTTGGCAAGAAACCTAAGTTGTTGTTTCTTAAAGTTTGGGGTTGCGATGCTTATGAGAAAAAAGTTTCAAACCGATAAGCTCGAACCTAAATTGGAGAAATGTGTCTTCATAGGATACCAAAAAAAGAAACTGTTGGGTACACCTTCTATCACAGACCCGAAAGGCAATATCTTTGTTGCTAAGAGTGGATCCTTTCTAGAGAAGAAGTTTCTCTCGAAAGAGGTGAGTGGGAGGAATGTAGAACTTGATGAGGTAATTGTACCTTCTCCCGAATTGGAAAGTAGTTCATCACATAAATCAGTTCTAGTGATCTCTACACCAATTAGTGAGGAAGCTAATGATGATGATCATGAAACTTCGGATCAAGTTACTACCAAACCTCGTAGGACAACCAGAGTATGGTCCACACCAGAGTGGTACGGTAATCCTTTATGGAAGTCATGTTACTAGACCATGACGAACCTACGAACTATGAGGAAGCGATGATGAGCCCATATTCCGCGAAATGGCTTGAGACAATGAAATCTGAGATGGGATCCATATATGAGAACAAAGTATGGACTTTGATTGACTTGCCCAATGATCAGTGAGTCATTAATAATAAATGGATCAGTGTTACTATCTACAAAGCTCGAATTGTCGCAAAATGTTTTCGACAAGTTCAAGGTGTTGACTACGATGAGATTTTCTCACTCATATTGATGCTTAAAAGTCTATCCGAATCATGTTAGCAGTTGCCGAATTTTATAAAATCTGACAAATGGATGTCAAAACTGCATTCCTTAATGGATTTCTTAAAGAAGAGTTGTATATGATGCAACCAGAAGGTTTTGTCAACCCTAAAGGTGCTAACAAAGTGAGCAAGCTCCGGCGATCCATCTATGGACTGGTGCAAGCATCTTGGAGTTGGAATATATGCTTTGATAAAGTGATCAAAGAATATGGTTTTATACAGATTTGCGATGAAGCCTGTATTTACAAGAAAGTGAGTGGGAGCACGACAAAATTTCTGATAAGTAAATGTGAATGACATATTGTTGATCAGAAATAATGTAGAATTTTCTGGAAAGCATAAAGGAGTGTTTGAAAAGAGTTTTTCAAAGAAAGACCTCGATGAAGCTGCTTACACATTGAGCGTCGAGATCTATAGAGATAGATCAAGACGCTTGATAAGTTTTTCAATGAGTACATACCTTGACAAGATTTTGAAGTAGTTCAAAATGGAACAGTCAAAGAAGGAGTTCTTGCCTATGTTGCAAGGTGTGAAGTTGAGTAAAGACTCCAACCCGACCATAGCAGAAAATAGAAAGAGAATGAGAAGTCATTCCATATGCCTCAGTCATAGGTTCTATAAAGTATGCTATGTTGTTTACCAGTCCTATTGTATACCTTAGCATAATTATGGCAAGGGAGTACAATAGTGATCTAGGATTAGATCACTAGACAGCGGTCAAAATTATCCTTAGAGGACTAAGGAAATATTTCTTGGTTATGGAGGTGATAAAAGAGTTCGTCGTAAAGAGTTACATCGATGCAAGCTTTTTACATTGATCTAGATGACTCTAAGTCTCGATCTGGATACATATTGAAAGTGGGAGCAATTAGCTAGAGTAGCTCCGTGCAGAGCATTATAGACATAGAAATTTGTGAAATACATACGAATCTGAATGTTGCAGACCCATAGACTAAACTTCTCTCACAAGCAAAACATGATCACTCTTTGGGTGTTAATCACATAGCGATGTGAACTAGATTATTGACTCTAGAAAATCCTTTGGGTATTAGTCACATGGAGATGTGAACTAATAACATAAAGGTGTGAACTAGATTATTGACTCTAGTGCAAGTGGGAGACTGAAGGAAATATGCCTTAGAGGCAATAATAAAGTTATTATTTATTTCCTTATATCATGATAAATGTTTATTATTCATGCTAGAATTGTATTAACTGGAAACTTAGTACACGTGTGAATACATAGAAAAACAAAGTGTCGCTAGTATGCCTCTACTTGACTAGCTCGTTGAATCAAAGATGGTTAAGTTTCCTAGCCAGAGACATGAGTTGTCATTTGATTAATGGGATCACATCATTAGAGAATGATGTGATTGACTTGTCAGCTTAGCACAATGATCGTTTAGTTTGTTGCTACTGCTTTCTGCATGACTTATACATGTTCCTCTGACTATGAGACTATGCAACTCCCGAATACCAGAGGAACACTTTGTGCGCTACCAAACGTCACAACCTAACTGAGTGATTATAAAGGTGCTCTACAGGTGTCTCCGATGGTACTTGTTGAGTTGGCATAGATCGAGATTAGGATTTGTCACTCCGATTGTCAGAGAGGTATCTGTGGGCCCTCTTGGTAATGCACATCACTATAAGCCTTGGAAGCAATGTGACTAATGAGTTAGTTGCAGGATGATGCATTATGGAACGAGTAAAGAGACTTGTCGGTAACGAGATTGAACTAGGTATTGAGATACCAACGATCAAATCTTGGGCAAGTAACATACCGATGACAAAGGGAACAACATATGTTGTTATGCGGTTTGACCGATAAAGATCTTCGTAGAATATGTGGTAGCCAATATGAGCATCTAGGTTCCGCTATTGGTTATTGACCGGAGATGAGTCTCGGTCATGTCTACATGGTTCTCGAACCCGTAGGGTCCGCACGCTTAACGTTCGGTGACGATTTGTATTATGAGTTATGTGTTTTGATGTACCGAAGGTTGTTCGGAGTCCCGGATGAGATCAGGGACATGATGAGGAGTCTCAAAATGTTCGAGACATAAAGATAGATATATTGGAAGGCTATATTCGGACATCGGAAAGGTTCCAAGTGGTTCGGTATTTATCAGAGTATCGGAGAGTTACGGGAATTTGCCGGGGAGTATATGGGCCTTATTAGCCTTTAGGGGAGAGAGAGGGGCTGCCTAGGGCAGGCCACGCGCCCCCCCAAGGTCTAGTCCGAGTTGGACTAGGTGGAGGCGCGATGCCCCCTCCTTCCTTCGCTTCTCTCTTCCCCTTCCTTCTCTCCTACTCCTACTACTTGGAAGGGGGGAAATCCTACTCCAGGTGGGAGTAGGACTCCCCAGGGAATGCTATAGTAGAGGGCCGGTCCTCCCCCTCCTCCACTCCTTTATACGGGGGAAGGGGCACCCCATGAACACACAAGTTGATCATTGATCTTTAGCTGTGTGCGGTGCCCCCCTCCACCATAATCCACCTCGGTAATATTGTAGCGGCGCTTAGGCGAAGCCCTGTTCCGGTAGCAACATCATCACCTCATCACGCCATCATGCTGACGAAGCTCTCCGTCGAAGCTCTACTGGATCGTGAGTTCGCAGGATGTCACTAAGTTGAACGTGTGCAGATTGCGGAGGTGTCGTATCTTCGATACTAGATCGGTCGATCGTGAAGACGTACGACTACATCAACCGCGTTGTCATAACGCTTCCGCTTATGGTCTACGAGGGTACGTAGACGATACTCTCCCCTCTCGTTGATATGCATCACCATGATCTTGCATGTGCGTAGGAATTTTTTTGAAATTACTGTGTTCCCCAACAGGGGTTTGGGGAATATTATTTGGATAGTTGGCCAAAGGGCAGTTGAATTTGGGATTTGGGGGGGGGGAATTTGGGGGGGGGGGGGAATTTGGGGGGGAGGGGGATTTTCACGCAGTGGGCGGGGGGAGTTTGGCGCAAGGTCGGTTTCTCCAAGTGCAGTCCCACGTGTCAGTGAAGAGGCAAGCCGAAGCGCGTTCCGTTTGCGTGAGCCGTGTGAAGGACCAAACGTGTGTGGGGTGCAATGGGGCCGCGACAGGGGTGCTGTGAGTGTACCGCTCTTTTTCCTTCTAAACTATGTGCTTCGCCCCCTAAAAAAAACTTGGTGCTTCGCGCGATCCATCGGTACTACTACTAGTAATCCGGTAATCCCGACTAAAACGGCGCGGCCGGGTCTTTTCCCGCGCGATATGCTGGGAGGTTGGCTTAGTTGGGTTTTTCTGGACGAGTAATGCAACACCTACGTAATCCCAGTTACGTAATTAATGTAATGTGAAATGTGTGAGCTGTTGATTGTAGATTGCGGGAGGGAGGGGCCCACCACCCTGAAAATCAGGGAGGAGAGAGAGAGGCAATTTACGTTAACCATTTCGTAGGTTCTCGTAGATGTAGAAAGATGTGAAATGCGTGAATGTGTAGTGGACGTACTATTGGAGTGCCTAAGATAAATTGTGTATGTAGACCCTATGTGTTTATTTACTTCGCATGTTAGCTTTGTCTTGGTTTAATAAAAAGAAGAGTTGGTGATGATGGTGTGTCTGCCATCCTGCAATATAGGCCGTCCGATCTATGTCTAACGGATAGAAGGAAACTATGACAATTTACCCACACTCCTCTCCACATTTGCAGATAAGTCCTTCCCTCGTTCATCCTTTTCTCCCACAAGATCTTGATGTTCCGTGCAACGCACGGGCATCTTGCTAGTACTCATACAATATACTATATTATTGTGAAAGTTCATATATACCGGTCGAGATTAATGCAAACACGGCAGATTTTCATTACATTTCAAACTTTTATAGGACAGAAAAATAAAAGAAACCTGACCCTAAACCTATTCTACGGCGGCGACAGACGTTGTCCATCTGCGATCTCCATGTACGTGGGCGGGGTTCAAGACGAAGGTGCGGTCTCCGGCAAGGAAGAGTAGAACACGAGAGACGGACCGGCTAGTTGGCACACCATGCCCTGCCGCCTCCCATGCCCTAATCATCCTCGGAGGAGTCCCCGACCTTGGCGGTGCCGGACATTGGACGGTAATAAGTAGGACGTGTGGCTGATGGTGCTCCCATCGTCGGCCGCCATCTTGGCCATCGCTTTTGCGGTCGCGTCCGCGTCCGGCTACGTTGCTATTGCGTCGCGAGCGGCTACTCGAGTGAGGGCGGCGACTTCGAGCTTCATCCTCGAAGACAAAGCTCTCCCGCAGAGCGTTCCCGCTCGCGGTCATGGCGGATGTGGTGCCAGGTAGCAGGATGATGCGCTATGGTGTGGAGGTTAGCTGGGCATTGGTGCTTTAAGTAGCACTTTCCGGTGAGGCCAAAGCGTCTGGGCTCGTCATTAAGTCGCCGGAGTTTGTTCTTCGAGAACCGAGCCTCCTAATGATGGCATACGGACGGACGACATGAATGTGGGCAGCTGGCGCCGGCTGGGAACGCACCGCGCGACGGTGTGTGGGACGACGGTTTTTGGTGTGCCAGGGTAGTCATCTGTGGCCGTGGCAACGTTGGAGATGCCCTTTGCTCACATGCGACCCCACATGTCATTGAAAAAGCAAGACTACCCGGCATGGTCTCAGGTCCTGGGGATGCAGTTGGCCGCCCTACACCACTTCGCGGACGCGTCGCGGCGCGCGCGCACTTCGGCGCCCCCTGCATCCTCGACGAGCCGGATGTTGATCTGCTGGTCATGGCATAGCGCTAACACCACCCTCGGCACACTGAAACCGACCGTGTCCAGCAAAGATGAGTGTGTTGGTCATCGCGGTCACCCTGTCCAGAGGCGGTGCTGGAGCTGTGCCATGTTGCTGGCCCCCACGACCCACACGAACGGTTGCCGGTGGTGAGGAGGTCGTGGGCCAGCTCCTCCATTGGACTAGTCTGCGCCATGTCGTCTCGACAGATGTGCCCCACATGTCGCTTTCCCTGTTTTCCCTACCACATTCGAGCAGCAGTGCTCCGCATTGTGCATTAGGCGCAGAACAGGTGGTTTTTTTGTCCTGGTTTAAATGTGGTACAGTACCAAGTTGTTACGCTAGCCCCAAGTGTGGTGGTTTTGGTTACGGTACCACCCTTTTCCTTTTCAAGTAGTGAAGCGTAACACTTGATTAAGTAGCCGGATGGTTAGCTAAATGTAGGTGTCCGACTGTTTGAAAGAATAATTGAGGTGTGCTTGGTCCATGCCCACATTCCGATAGTAGTAACTATACTAGTCCCTGCGTCCTCCCTCTGTTTTTATTTACTCCGCATTTTAGCTTTGCTCCAAGACAAACTTTGTAAACTTTGACAAAGTTCATAGACAGAAATAGTAAAATATACAATAACAAAATAATACAATTAGATTCATTATTGAATATACTTTCACATCATATATATTTGCTATTGTAAATGTTTATATTTCTACTCTTACTAGCAAGATACTCGTGCATTGCACGTAACATCAAGATGCATTTGTATGACTAGTTTATCTTGTGAGAGAAAAGTATGAACAAGGGAAGGCCTTATTTGCAATTGTGGACAGGTGTGTGGGTACCTTTTTTGCAAAATTGACATAGTTTCCCTCCTATCCGTCAGAAATAAATCGGACGGCCTATATTGCAGGATGGCAGGCACACCATCATCCACAACTCTGTTTTTTATAAGAGTCCGTCTGATTTATATCTGACGGATAGGAAGGAAACTATGGCAGTTTTTTAAAAAGATACCCACACCCCTCTCGACATTTGCAAATAAGGCCTTCCCTCATTCATCCTTTTCTCCCAAAAGATAAACTACTCATACAAATGCATCTTGATGTTCCGTGCAACGCACGGGCATCTTGCTAGTGTACATAAAAAGCAGAGTTGGTGATGATGGTGTGCCTGCCATCCTGCAATATAGGCTGTCCGATCTATATCTAATGGATAGGAAGGAAACTATGACAATTTACCCGCACTCCTCTCCACATTTGCAGATAAGGCCTTTCCTCGTTCATCCTTTTCTCCCACAAGATCTTGATGTTCCATGCAAAGCACGGGCATCTTGCTAGTTTTCTATAAACTTGGTCAAATTCTATGAAGTTTGACTTTAGTCAAACCTAATATGCAGATTAAACAAAAACAGAGGGAGTATCTTACTCCGTGACCAAGATGGAAGGGAAAATGAGAAAACTTATTGTTTATTTGAGCCGTTCAAGTATAATGATGCGGCGTTGCTTATTTCTCATTCCTCTCCAACCCTCTTCCATCAATCATGCTGCCCTCTGGTCGAGTCCATCCTCCTGCATGACTCATTTGAACATTCTGCCGAGTATCATTCGCATGTGGGCCTAGACCATGCTTGTATTTCCAATGTTGTAATTTACCCGACATGCATACAAACAAATGGTTCGTTTAAAGTTTCACTTTGCCTCCACTACGTGTCGCTTCCGGTCTTAGTTTTAACATCCCATTCGTTTATGCCCCGACACATCTTAACGAGATCGATTGATGTTGAGAGATCAATTGCGTGTCGTGCAAGGAGATAAAGGTTTGGTCTGTTATTATGAAAGAAATGACCCGCGGGGGGGGGGGGGGGGGTCTGTGTGGATCAGAGGGAGTATATTGTACATTCATAAGCGAAACGAACATATTTTACCCACCCTAGTCCTCTTTCAATCGATCTTCGAACCCCGAGATGAAATCGAGAGAAAACGAGTGGGTGCATCTGTGATACCTAAGGCGGATTCAGAATTTTCAACCGGTGATCATAGCATCCGCAAATCATATATAAAGGTATTCAATGTTCGTTTCGCTTTTGAACATACAATATAATCCTTCCGATCCTTTCTAGTTTACATATATGTTTTATGTGTAGTCAAAGTATCTCTACTTTGGTCAAACTTACAGAAAAAGTATCAACATTCAACAACACCCAATCAATATTGTTAGATTCGTACGTACTCCTAGATTTGTATCCAAACAGAGATGGTTTCCAATTTATTTTCAACCACATAATGTGCTTGTTCTCGCGCGTGCTCTTCCTACTAGGATTTCGCCATGTATAGCCAGTCCAATAGTAAGTTTTTTTAAGCTCCCTGTCCAATAGTACTAGTGGAGTACTGACAACATCTGTAGTAGAGTATGCAGTGCTCATAGTACTCCCTCCTTCCATTTATATAGGGCCTAAGAGCAAGTCTAATAAGGCCTAGTCAGTAGGCTATAAGACTTGTCATGTCATTAAAATCCTACTTGGAGGAGTGAGAAGAGAGGAGAGAGAGTGAAGCGGGCTCTTATATTCTACAGCCCGGCTATAACACATAGATCAAGAAAAAATAGTATGCATGCAACTCTCTTCCAATCATATACCTTGCTCATGCAAAGATTAAATGCTTAGAGCCAACCTAATAGCCATTCTAAGAGCCAACTTACATGGCATTTTTCCCTACGTGGAGGAGAGAGATGTGAAGAAGGGGAGTGAGCTCTCATGCAAGAGCCTAGCTATATACGCATTCCTAGGTAAATACAATAAATATGAAGAAAGAGATAGAGAGGAGATGGGAAAAAGTACTAATACAATATCCAACCTTATATATTATTTTTTTGCAGGAAATAGCCAACCTTATAGCCCACTATTGTATGAGTGCATATAGATGATGGCTATAGATGACATGGCAGTTCCTTATAGATATCGGCTGGCTATATTATTAACCATGCTCTAATGCATTTTTCAAAACCGCCTTTGACTATTGACAAGATTAATAGTACATGAGATGTATAATGTGAAAATTATATCATTGGAAGCTCCTTTCACATATGAATTTGATTGTATGCTTTATGTAAGTTGCATGTCATATATTATTACTCTAACATCTGGTCAAAGTTAGCCTCGAAAAACGCATTAGGCCCTGTAGATGGAAGGGGGGAGTTGTAGTGGAAGTGGATCCTCTGACGTAGGTATCCCTGCCTTACCCTCCCTTTCGGTCACTTACTGGCGGACCCCATGCATTCTAGGCCCCGCATGTCTGTTACTCAATGGGTTCGGCAACGTCAAGGGATCCTCATCCGTAGTATACTCCCTCTGTTTTTATTTACTCCGCATAAAACGAAGGGAGTGGTAGTATAAATGACGCGGGCGGGGGAGGGGGAGGGACGTTAGTTTGCTCTCAACTACGGTCCCACAAGCGAGCGAAAATGCAAGACGAAGCACGTTCCATTCGATGAACAACGTGGAGGGTCTAGCATGTCGGGGTGCAATACGAACACGACAAGAGCGATGTACAGTCAAAATCGATTGACCGGTCGTCATCGGAACCACTATTCACACCAGAACCTTCGTTGCTCGGCCTATGCCAGCCACTGCCCCAAAACCACACCTCCTCTCCAGCCCATTGCCCCACCTTTCGATCCCCTAGCCTGCATCAAGCGTCCCCTAGTTCGCCGGAAAGCCATGGTGAGCCGCAAGATCACGTACTACAAGATGCTGACGCTGGAGTGCCACGCAGAAATCGCGGCGGCGGTCGGCGCCACAGACCTCCGTTCCCAAGCTCACTTTGCGGCGGGCCAATCCCCGAGTTCTCTGGAGCCAAGCTACGAGGAGGAGGAAGCCGATCCAATGTTCATGGCGGATGTCACGGCGCAGAACGCCCCCGATGGGTAGGATACGATGGACGTCGACTTCATGCCGGCGTTTGGGTCCCCCATTGTAGCAACCAGACCTCAAACAGTCTGATGTCTGCGCTTCAGTGTCATCCCTGGATCAGTAATGCTAACACGCACAGTACTTGCATGGATTTATAACAGAGTAGTAATCACACACTTATTACATTGAATGTCTCAAAAGAGAACTTATTACAATAAATATGGCTTAAGGCCGTCTAATGACGATAACAGCGGAAGGCTTGGAAGATAAGTGATTCCATCAACTCCAACGGCATCACTGAGTATAGAACCACGACCTAAAGGCACCTTACTCGTCGTCTGAAAAGTCTGCAACATGAACGTTGCAGCCCGAAACGGGTCAGCACATGGAATATGCTGGCAATGTAACACATAGAGAGTAATGAAAGAATAAGGCTATACTACATGCATATTTGGCTGGTGGAAAGCTCTATGGTTACAGTTTTGCGTAAAGCCAATTTTTCCCTACTGCAAAGGAATAAATTTTATTTAACTATCATGGTAGTTGTTAAACATTGAGAGTGTAGACACCCTCTCAATCCCAATTAAGCATCAACTTTAAAACCCAACAATATTAATTATAGTAACATGATGAGATTCACATGATAATCCAAGTACTAGATACTCAAGCTGTACATAACCGGGGACACGGCTAACCATGTTTAGTTTATACACTCTGCAGAGGTTTGCGCACTTTTCCCCATAACCGGGGACACGGCTAACATAGTCTTTCAGAAGTGCTAACACCTTACGAACGGGTAGACCGTTACACCTACTTTCCCCTACATATGCTAGTCTACCACTGTAAGAGTTCGCACGACTTAATCAACTATGCTAGAGCCCATAGTAGCTTGTGGCTGCACACGGAAGTTTCTAGTATGAATGATCTCATGATCCCTTTGAGCCTGGGTGGCGGTCCATAAAGAAAAACAGGCAATCGTTGGAATACCCACGTGCCTCAATCCACCCAGATGTGTGTTTAAGTTGCCACCTTAAATAAACCATTAATTTAATAATCTCACATCTGTCATGGATACACTCTCCCAATCCACGTCTACTAGCATAGCATGGCAATATAAGCAATGTAGCAGTAACTCCCAAGGGTTTGATAATAAAACAGGTAATAGGTACTACCTCATCTACTTCCCAACCCACAATTTAATTAGATCCTAATCATGCAATGTTTGAGGATTGATCTAATGCAATAAAAACTGGGTAGTAGGAGGTATGATCAAAGTGTTACTTGCCTTGCTGATGATCCGCGAAACCTAGCGATTCAAAGTAGCAAGCGGCGCACTCCGGGTACTCTATCACAAACAAACAAGCACACAATAAGTACTCATCTAATGCATGGGTAAAACTCAAATAAGAGATCTAACCAGAAAGTTCAACTTAAGAACTCCGGTTTGCAAAAAGAATCAAAATCGAACGAAGCAACGAAAGTCAAATGGCAAAAGAAACAAGCTTAGTTTACTAATATGGATCTAAGTCAAATTTTTACAGAGGCAAAAACTTGTTTGAGTTGGTTAAACGGAAAGAGGGTTTTGAGAAGAAACTCCAGGCGCTTGAGTCGCCTGATTCCGATAAACGAGCGAAAAGATATACTAGAACGAAAATCGGATCAGGAATCGCGATCAGAAATAATCGCCGAAAATCCGAGAAAAAGAAAAATGGCGAACAGATTAACGAACGAACGTTCATTATCTGGAACTAAATGATGAACGCATTCGTTAAAACGAACGAACGAGCGAACTCTCGCTAAATAAACTAAACCGAAAAAAAACCGATCTATCTAAAAAACGGATCTAAAAAACGATCGAAAACCGGTGAAAACCAAACGGTTTTCTAGGAAAAACCGGCGGCGGGGTCAACCTCAGCGACGGCGGCGGTGTCTCCGATGGCGTCGGGCGGCAGCGGCAGGGCGCCGGCGCGGGGCGACGGGGCGGCTGCGTCCGGCGGCGGCGCGGCCTGGCGGCGGGGTTAGGTTTTCGGCGCGGGGTGGCGGCTTCGGCTAACGGGCTCGGGGTCGGCGCTATTTAAAGGCCCAGCCGGAGGAGTCCTGGCCGAACACGACCCAAAGTCGGTTTCATTTTTTTGAATAATTACGTGTAGAAAAAGAAATAAAAGAAATACTAAACGGACTCCAAAAATCCCGAAATGAATTTTCCCCGACTTCTAAAATCAAGACGAACAGGATGAACATGCATTTGGGGCCTAAATGCAATTTTGAAAACGCGCATTTTTCCTAAATTCAAATAAAATAGCAAATAACTCCAAAATAAAATCTTATTTGATTTTATTATTACATCCTCAATTTTGCTTTATTTTTGGGAAAGTCATTTTATTCCCTCTCTCATATTTTTGAAATACAAATAATTGAAGATAAAATAAATAAAATCAAATGATCCTATTTTCAAAATTTGAGAAAACTCAAATATGAAAATCATGAAATCCCCAATTCTCTCCGAGGGTCCTTGAGTTGCGTAGAATTTCTAGGATCAAGCCAGAAGGAAATAAAAATATGATATGCATTGATGATCTAATGTATAACATTCCAAATTGAAAATTTGGGATGTTACAAACCTACCACCCTTAAGATGAATCTCGCCCTCGAGATTCGGGTTGGCTAGAAAATAGGTGAGGGTGGTCCTTCAACAAATCTTCCTCTCATTCCCAGGTGGCTTCATCCTCGGTGTGGTGGCTCCACTGAACTTTGCAAAACTTGATAACCTTGCTGTGGGTGACTCGGCTGGCATTCTCAAGAATCTTGACTGGTTTCTCCTCATAGGTCAAATCACTGTCCAACTGAATCGCTTCCAGCAACACTGTATCTCTCAATGGTATATCAGCCATCTCTGCATGGCACTTCTTCAACTGGGAAACGTGGAATACATCGTGAACTCCTAACAATCCTTCGGGCAATTCCAACTTGTAGGCTACTTCTCCCATACGCTCCAAAACCTTGTATGGTCCTACAAAACGTGGCGCTAACTTTCCCTTAACTCCAAAGCGCTTAACTCCTCGAAGTGGAGATACTCGAAGATAAACCCGGTCTCCGACTTCGTAAACTGTCTCCTTACGTTTAGAATTTGCGTAGCACTTCTGCCTGGACTGGGCTACCTTGAGCCTATCGCGAATCAATCTCACCTTCTGTTCAGACTCCTTAATCAAATCCGGTCCGAACAACTTGCGGTATCCAACTTCATCCCACGACAATGGGATCCTGCACCTCCTTCCGTACAAGGCTTCGAAAGGGGCCATCTTCAAACTGGATTGATAACTGTTGTTGTACGAAAACTCTGCATAAGGCAAATTGTCATCCCAACTAGATCCGTAATTTAGCGCGCAAGCTCTCAACATATCCTCCAAAATCCGATTGACTCTCTCGGTCTGTCCATCTGTCTGCGAATGAAAGCTGTACTGAACTCTAGCCTGGTACCCAAAGTTTTGTGCAACTGATTCCAGAACTTTGAGGTAAACTGGGTTCCTCTGTCTGATACAATACTCCTTGGAACTCCATGCAGACATACTATCCTGGTCATGTATATCTTTGCCAACTTAGCACTAGCGTAGGTAGTCTTCACTGGGATGAAATGAGCTACCTTTGTCAAACGATCGACTACAACCCAAATCGGGTCATAGCCTGAACGTGTTCTGGGCAATCCTGTGATAAAATCCATGCCTAGCTTATCCCACTTCCATTCGGGTATTGGGAAAGGCTGTAACAATCCTGCTGGCTTCTGATGCTCTGCCTTTACTCTCTGACATACATCACAAACTGCTACATACTCCGCGATATCCTTCTTCATTTCGGTCCACCAGAAAGTATCCTTCAAACCCAAATACATCTTGGTATTTCCTGGGTGAATCGAGTATGGTGAATGATGGGCCTCCTGCAGAATTAACTTCCTGACCTCCAGGTCATTGGGCACATAAACACGGTCTTCAAACCATAGGGTATCGTGCTCATCCTCACGAAATCCTTTAACTTTTCCTTCGCCCATCTTCTCCTTTATAGAGGCAACCTCCTTGTCAATCTTCTAAGCTTCTCTGATCTTATCCAACAAAGTAGACTGAATCTCCAATGCTGCTACATAGCCTCTCAGAACTATCTCCAAACATATCTCACGAAGGTCCTCGGCTAACTCCCTCGGTAAATCTCCCGTCATAAGTGTGTTTACATGGCTTTTACGGCTCAGCGCATCGGCTACTACATTAGCCTTTCCGGGATGATAATGCAATCTCATGTCATAATCCTTGATGAGCTCTAACCATCTTCTTTGCCTGGGATTTAGCTCCATCTGTGTGAAAATGTACTTCAAACTCTTTTGATCCGTGTACACTTCACAATGGTTTCCAATGAGAAAATGTCTCCAAGTCTTTAATGCATGCACTACGACTGCTAACTCCAAATCATGCGTGGCATAATTTAACTCATGAGGCTTAAGCTATCATGAGGCATATGAAACAACTCTTCACTCCTGCATAAGCACTGCTCCAAGTCCTCGACGTGAAGCATCGCAATACACCTCATAATCCTTGTTTTGATCCGGCAAAATCAACACTGGTTATGTAACCAAACGTTTCTTCAACTCTTGGAAACTGGCCTCACATTCCTCAGTCGATATGAACTTGGTATCCTTTTTCAACAACTCCGTCATAGGCTTCGCAATCTTCGAGAAATTTTCAATGAATCTCCGGTAGTATCCTGCAAGTCCCAGAAAACTCCAGATTTCTCCAACTGTTGTTGGGGCTTCCCAATTTGTCACAGTGTCAACCTTGGTGGGATCTACTGTTATACCTTCTCCGGATATAACGTGTCCGAGGAATCCAACTTCCTTCAACCAAAACTCACATTTGCTAAACTTGGCATATAACTGATGTTCTCTAAGCTTCCCAAGTACCAAACGCAAATGCTCCTTATGCTCCTCTTCATTCTTCGAGTAAACCAGAATATCATCAATGAACACTACGACGAACTTATCCAAAAACTCCATAAAAACTTTGTTCATCATGTTCATAAAATAGGCAGGTGTGTTAGTCAGACCAAATGACATAATGGTATACTCGTACAGCCCATACCTAGTGGTAAAAGCCGTCTTAGGTATATCCTGTTCTTGAATCTTCAACTGATGGTATCCTGATCGCAGATCGATCTTGGAAAATACCTTGGCTCCTTGCAATCAATCAAACAGATCATTGATCATCGGTAGTGGGTACTTGTTCTTTATTGTTACTTCATTCAATCCGCGATAATCGACAACCATCCTTAACGATCCATCCTTTTTCTCCACTAGAAGTACTGGCGATCCCCAAGGCGAAGAACTTGGGCAAATATAGCCTTTATCTAGTAACTCCTTAATCTGCTTCTTAATCTCCTCCAAATCCTTTGCGGGAATCCTGTATGGTCTCTTAGATATTTGCCCTATGTCTGGCAAAAGCTCAATCCAAAACTCAATGTCTCTATCCGGTGGCATGCCTGGCAACTCCTCTGGAAATACATCAGGAAAATCCTTTACCACAGGTACTTCATCCTGTACAACTCCTGTTAGGGAATTTACTTGAGTCCTCTTAGGCACATATTGGGATACATACTTGATCCTTCTTCCTTCTGGGGTGGTAAGAAAAATCGACTTACTGGCGCAATCGATGTTGCCTCCATACATCGACAGCCAATCCATATGCAGAATTACATCCAAACCTTGTGATTCCAAAATAATCAAATCCGAGGGAAACACATGCCTACCTATACTCAATGGCACTTGAAAACACACTCGGCTGGCCATATACTCCGCTCCTGGTGAGCTTACTAGCATAGGTGTTTTAAGAACCTTGGTGGGCAGGTTATACTTATCCACAAATCCCCATGATATGTATGAATGCGATGCACCAGTATCAAAAAGAACGATTGCAGTAAAAGACTTAACCAAAAACTTACCGATTACTGCATTCGGCTGCTCTTCAACCTCCTCCATGTTTACGTGGTTCACCTGTCCCCTATTGAAAGGGTTCAGCTTCTTCCCCGAGCTTCCATTGCCATTTCCATTCTGGGATTCAGGACATTCATTGGCATGATGTCCGGTCTTCTGGCACTTAAAGAAAGTGACTTGGCTCAGGTCTCTCTTGGCTGGGGTTGATGGGTTGGTACGGTTCTGGCCGTTGCTTCCTCCATTCCCATTACCATTCTTGGGGCCATTATGATTGTGCAAGCGTCCTCCTCCATGAGTATGCTGAAAAGGTCCTCCCGGTTTAGGGGTAAAACGCGGCTTCTGCTGCGCTCCAGAATTGTACTTCCCTTGTCCATACTTCCTCTTACGGTTCTCAATCTGCTGCTGCTTCCCTTCAATCATAAGAGCACGATCTACCAACTCCTGGTAGTTGTTGAAGCTTCCTACCATCAACTGCATGCTCAACTCATCATTCAGTCCTTCCAGAAACTTCTCCTGCTTAGCTGCATCCGTAGCAAAGTCATCTGGGGCATAACGTGCTAGTTACTAAAGTCATCCACATACTGGCCAACTGTCCGTCCTCCTTGGCGCAAGTTGCGAAACTCATGCTTCTTCATGGCCATAGCTCCTGCTGAAACATGGGAAGTACGAAAAGCATGCTGAAAATGGTCCCACGTGACAGTGTCGATAGGTTAAGTGGCTATGAAATTCTCACACCATGATGTTGCGGGTCCATCCAACTGATGTGCGGCAAATTTCACCTTTTCCACATCCGTGCATCCTGCTGTGGTCAACTCCCTTGCTGTCTTGTGAAGCCAATCATCTGCTACTATAGGCTTGGTGCTACTGGAGAACACCGGCGGATTTAGCCTAAGAAAACGGGTTAAGTGGTCAACTGGTGGTGGTGGTGGGTTATTGTTGTTGTTCCCTTGATTCTGATTCTGGACTAGCAACTGCATCAACGTATTCTGCTGCTGGATCAACTGAGTGAGCTCCGGTGGGAAGGTAAATCCGGGGTCACGTCTCAGAGGCATCTGATGGGTTTAGAAAAGATGAGATTTAAGAATAGAGAGAGGTCTAGAGAGAAAACACTACCCATATGCACATGAGGCAATTGCAAACAATTCACTTAATTCAATCAAACAAGGGCATACAATCGGTCTAACTATCGCAAAGTGCTCGGACTACTCTATTTACATGGTGGAATATTACTATTGATGGGGTGGTCTACTAGAAATATTCTTCGGTTGCAGACTCTATGATATCTGCTCCAGCTTCATCAACATAGTCATCATCGCTATCGTCTGGGTCCGAGTCGGTGTCGTCGATGATGATGTAGTCTTCCGGGCGAATCTCCTTGGGTTCTTCGTCTTCTTATACTGGTGTAGGGTCTCCCATGAATATTCCGATATTCTTGATCAGGTCGTCATTCTTCTCCACTAATACTTCGATTTCCTCCATGTAATGTTCACGTGTGGCCTTGAGTTCTTTGTCCAGTTCCGTGATTCTTGTCCTCGCCTTCTTCAGATCTATCATGTCTGCGTGCATCTGGTTCTCCTGACGTCGAATGTGCTGGTTTAACTCCTGGATGAAAGCTGCGATTGATCTATCCTTCTTGGTGTTGATCATCTCCCAATGCTCATCTCAGCGCCCACAAATCTGGTAGATAGTATCCTTGAGATCATTGCGGTAAACTTCTCCAATATGTCCCATGGCGATGTGAGCTGCCATGCTCTTTCCTAGACTCCAGGTTGGTGCATCAAAAGAAAACTCTATGGGCTCAGTGACTGGTATGAACGTCCTTCCTGGAACTTGAACTTGAATCATCTAGCACTCCTCTTCAGGTAAAGTGGCATTGTAGGTTCCGGTGAAGCTTGGTACTCCGATGTTCAGGTATCTAGTGACTTCCTTCAAGTGACGTCCAAAGGGTGTAGCTTCATCTGGTTACGTGAACTTGTTCCTTGCATCCGCCATCCTAAAAGATAAGAAAGGATGAGAAGTCAGAAATGAGAAGAGTGAGTAGTGATCTAGGGCTTTAACTTAGTGGTCGTGTCCTACAGTCAGCATGTGCTCTGATACCATCTTGTAGCGACCAGATCTCAAACAGTCTGATCTCTGCGCTTCAGTGTCATCCCTAGATCAGTAATGCTGACACGCACAGTACTTGAATGGATTTATAACAGAGTAGCAATCACACACTTAGTACATGGAGTGTCTCAAAAGAGAACTTATTACAATAAATATGGCTTAAGGCCATCTAATGACGAAAACAACGGAAGGCTTGGAAGATAAGTGAGTCCATCAACTCCAACGGCATCACCGAGTATAGAACCACGACCTAAAGGCACCTTACTTGTTGTCCGAAAAGTCTGCAACATGAACGTTGCAGCCCGAAACGGGTCAGCACATGGAATATGCTGGCAATGTAACACATAGAGAGTAATGAAAGAATAAGGCTATACTACATGCATATTTGGCTAGTGGAAAGCTCTATGGTTATAGTTTTGCATAAAGCCAATTTTTCCCTACTGCAAAGGAATAAATTTTATTTAACTATCATGGTAGTTGTTAAACATTGAGTGTAGACACCCTCTCAATCCCAATTAAGCATCAACTTTAAAACCCAACAATATTAATTAGAGTAACATGATGAGATTCACATGATAATCCAAGTACTAGATACTCAAGCTGTCCATAACCGGGGACACGGCTAACCATGATTAGTTTATACACTCTGCAGAGGTTTGCGCACTTTTCCCCACAAGACTCAATCTCCTCTGTTGGGATTCTCGCACTACATGGTGTTTGAGAAATGGATGACCGAGACATAGTCTTTCAGAAGTGCTAACACCTTACGAACGGGTAGACCGTTACACCTACTTTCCCCTACATCTGCTAGTCTACCACTGTAAGAGTTCCCACGACTTAATCAACTATGCTAGAGCCCATAGTAGCTTGTGGCTGCACACGGAAGTTTCTAGTATGAATGATCTCATGATGCCTTTGAGCCTGGGTGGCGGTCCATAAAGAAAAACAGGCAATCGCTGGAATACCCAGGTGCCTCAATCCACCCAGATGAGTGTTTAAGTTGCCACCTTAAATAAACCATTAATTTAACAATCTCACATCTGTCATGGATACACTCGTCCAATCCACGTCTACTAGCATAGCATGACAATATAAGCAACGTAGCAGTAACTCCCAAGGGTTTGATAATAAAACAGGTAATAGCTACCTCATCTACTTCCCAACCCACAATTTAATTAGATCCTAATAATGAAATGTTTGAGGATTGATCTAATGCAATAAAAACTGGGTAGTAGGAGGTATTATCAAAGTGTTACTTGCCTTGCTGATGATCCACGAAACCTAGCTATTCGAAGTAGCAAGTGGCGCACTTCGGGTACTCTATCGCAAACAAACAAGCATACAATAATACTCATCTAATGCACGGGTAAAACTCAAATAAGAGATCTAACCAGAAAGTTCAACTTAAGAACTCCGGTTTGCAAAAAGAATCAAAATTGAACGAAGCAACGAAAGTCAAACGGCGAAAGAAACAAGCTTCGTTTACTAATCTGGATCTAAGTAAAAAATTTACAAAGGCAAAAACTTATTTGAGTTGGTTAAACGGAAAGAGGGTTTCGAGACGAAACTACAGGCGCTTGAATCGCCTGATTCCGATAAACGAGCGAAGAGATATATTAGAACGAAAATCGGATCAGGAATCGCAATCAGAAATAATCGCGGAAAATCCGAGAAAAAGAAAAGCGATGAACAGATTAACGAACGAACGTACGTTATCTGGAACTAAACGATGAACGCGTTCGTTAAAATGAACGAACGAGCGAACACTCGCTAAATAAACTAAACCGGAAAAAACCGATCTATCTAAAAAACGGATCTAAAAAAACCGATCGAAAACCGGCGAAAACCGAACGGTTTTCTAGGAAAAACCGGCGGCGACGGCGGGGTCAACCTCGGTGACGGCGGCGGGGTCAGTGGGCGGCGGCGGCGGCTCCGGCGGCAGCGGGGCGGCGGCGGCGGCAAGGCGGCGGGGCGGCTCCGGGCAGGGGCGGCGTCAGCGGCGGCGACGCGGGGCGACGGGGCGGCGGCGGCGGCAGCGGGGGCGGCGGCTGGGCGGCGTGGATAGGGTTTCGGCGCGGGGCGGTGGCTTGGGCTAACGGGCTCGGGGTCGGCGCTATTTAAAGGCCTGGCCGGAGGAGTCCTGGCCGAACACGGCCCAAAGTCGGTATCGTTTTTTTAAATAATTACGCGCAGAAAAACAAATAAAAGAAATACTAAACGGACTCCAAAAATCCCGAAATAAATTTTCCCCGGCTTCTAAAATCAGGCTGAACAGGATGAACATTTATTTGTGGCCTAAATGCAATTTTGAAAAACGTGCATTTCTCCTAAATTCAAATAAAATAGCAAATAACTCCAAAATAAAATCTTATTTGATTGAATTTTTAAATCCTCAATATTTATTTATTTTGGGAAAGTCATTTTATTCCCTCTCTCATATTTTTGAAATAGAAATAATTGAAGATAAAATAAATCAAATCAAATGATCCTATTTTCAAAATTTGAGAAAACTCAAATATGAAAATCATGAAATCCCCAACTCTCTCCGATGTTCCTTGAGTTGCGTAGAATTTGTAGGATCAAGCCAGCAGCATATAAAAATATGATATGCATTGATGATCTAATGTATAACATTCCAAATTGAAAATTTGGTATGTTACACCCATGGTGCAGGCGGACCAGCGGTTCAACCTGGCAATACTAAAGGAGGACTGGGAGGCAGAGGCTCAACTTGACGCGGAGCGCACACATGGTGCTGCCATCGACGCTCTCCTGCAGGTGGAACCAGATGTCGAGGATATGAACCGGGCGGCGGAGGTTCAACTCAACACGGAGCGCGTGGATGCCGCTGCCATCGAGGCCCTCCTATAGGCGGAACCGGACGTCCTAGACTTGAACTGGGCGGTGGAGGCTCAACTCGACACGGAGCGCGCAGATGCCGCTGCCATCAAGGCCGTCTTGCAGGCGGAACCAGACGTCCTGGACTTGAACCGGGCGGCGGAGGCTCAACTCGAGACGGAGCGCGCGGATGCCGCTGCCATCGAGGCCCTCCTACAGGCGGAACCGGACGTCCTTGACTTGAACCAGGCGATGCTCTCGTCTGTGTAAAGCGCCCGCACGCTCCGCGTGAACGAGTAGCTGGCGGTCGAGGACAACCACGGTGCATAGACACACGTCGGCAGCTATAGGTGGTTCACGTCGGCAGCAAAAGACGACAAGGCCGTCTCGTTCTACGAGCAGTGATTGTTTTTCTTTATGTTGTCGTTTTTTGGATCTTTTGCTGTGTAAAAACATATATTGTTATGCAAGTTGCCTGACTTTCATAATTTGGGTCAGTCTACCCTTTCAGGCGGTTGGATGAATATCCTATGTCTCCTAACCCTTCTTCCTCACCTCTTCTTCTTCCCCAACAGACCATCGCACGGGCCGTACTGATCCTCCCCAACATGCGGTTGGATAAACATACTGTATGAACAAAAATTATGTGTCAGCGGTAGGATGGCTGAGTTTGGTTTGTTCACATGCGGTAGCACGTGTCAGTGAGGGTGTGTTCCCTTGGTTGGGTTTGCAGCGTGCAGGAGCAACTAAGTGACGGTGCGGTGCGACTGCGACGTGTAGGAGAGACTATGTGAGGGTGTGGTGCGACCGCGGCAGCCGTGCGCAAGTGTACCTCCTTTTCATTTTGAAAACTTTAGGCAAGCTTGCCAAAAATGTGTGGCAAAGTATTGAAATGCATGGCCTAGACCCAAACTGGATGCAAGTACGTACGTACTAGGAGTACTAGTGTTTAAAAAGAAAGACAGGATTTTCCTTCACGGGATTAATAGATACAAATCCTCGTTTGACGTGTCAATTAATGCGTATTTTTTGCTCCATAGCCCAAAGAGCTAACCATCTCACTCCTCATCGCTTGATTAATGCAGCACCATGCAAATCAACCTTCTCACTTCCGCATGCATGCGAGGGTATATTAATGTCGTTGGTTGCTAGTACGAGGCAAACCCCATTAATTTTGCCTCGATTAGTGTTAGTGGCCTTTTGCAAATTGTAATTTTGATATACTGGCCTTGTGTACAAAAAAATGGAGGTAGTAACTATTTGACTTCCTTCCCCATTGCGGTGACGTCGATGATATCTCAAACGTTGTGGTTTGGTGAAGTGCGTTCGACGGAGAACACCATTGAGGGAGACCACGGTAAGTCGTTCGCAGGTGCCGCCTGCAAGCCGATACAACCGCCTTATTTGCATCCAGGAAGTCCATTGAACTAAAGGACCTGTAAGTGTACTAGTACTACTAGTATACACAATAGCGTCGTCCGTCCAGCTTAGTACGGTGAGGTGGTTTCTCAAAGAAGACAATGGAGAAGCAGAGTCAGCAAAGAGTGAAATGATGGTTGCTTCGTCCGTGCTTTGTGGTTTGATGCCTCACTACTTTGTGATTTGTGATAGAAGGGACGGGGAGTAGACTCTGTGCTCTATACTGTACATGCGTCCAAGCACGGGAGCAAGCAGAGATGTTGCATTTTTCTATTCCTTCAATAAATCAACCATGGAGCTTCGGTTCCATCTTTTTGGCTTTGGCAGCACTGTCCACAATGGTTCCGATCGATGCCAAAAGCTATTTTCACATTTGGCTACACATTGTGGATGCCCTTAACCATACTACTTGGTTTTGCTCCCATGTGCTATCTATACAAATCTCAATTATATTTATCTAAAAAATTATAGAATTAAGATTAGTAAAAAGGAGGTGATTTTGCCGCGCGGATAGCGGGGGAGGTTTCTTATTTTTAGAGGATGTTGGCCTGGCGGTTTGCTAACATGTGATCCCACGTGTCAGTGCTTTACCAAGCCGATTCGTGTCCCACATGAGGCAGAACAACGGCAGAAGCAACACGTGGTTAACTTGAAGAAGATGTGGGAGAAGCGGATTCAACAACGAGTGAAATGATGGTTGCTCCATCCCTGCAACTTCTTTTTTTAGCATTATTACTTCGCCTCTCCAACTTAACTGCGGGGAAGGTGCAGCTTTGTGATTTGACGCCTCATTTCTCATTACTACGCCGACGCCATGACTGGGATGCTTCACCGCTGCTGCTCTGCACTGTATTTTGGTATGGCACGCGGACCCGGTAGCTTGATGTCCCACATGTCGGCGAAAGGGACTAGAACATTTATGAAAGCGAGTGCTCCACTCTTATGACGGAGGAGTACACGACACAATGGCCCAGTGAACTGTCACTTGTACTCTATAGTACTATAGTTTTGTTGTTTCGCACGATCCATCGACACAAACCCGATTAAACAGGAAATGGCAGGATTTTTCCTGCGTGGTAGATGATACTGGCCATACATTTCAAAGGCAATTTCAATGTATGCAAACTGAATAATTAAGTAACAATATGATATCTACTAAAACTAAAAACACATATGATTTATTGTGTTAGAGTGTAGTAGTAGTGTTGTATTGCATAGTTGTTAGATGTAACATGCAAGAACGTGTAGAGATGTAGTTTTGGAGGGCCTACAAAGAGAAAGCATAATACGGTCATCTAACTTCAGAATACGCTCATTACAATCACTATATACGTTTTTCGGTGATTATACGGTCACTTGCTCACTGTTCAGCGTCGGATTGCACTCTGTTGACCGGCCAAATAGCCTACGTGGCACCATGTTGACTAGTTAAATTGACCACGTTCCTTGTGGGTCCCACCTATCAGTTCGCATAGGAAAAAGGTCAGATAAACACAAATTTACGCAAGCGCGACAAGACTCCATCCCGTGTGCAGGAATCACCTGGTTGTGTATGTGTCTGTCAGGGCCTGATGTGTGTGCATGCATGTGTAGGTTGAGCACTTGAGCGTGAGAGTGTCTGTTCGTCCTGTGGTGTGTGCATTTATGCGTGCATGTGTGCGTGTGAGTGTTGTGTGTGTGCGTGGTTGCGTGTTTACGTGTGCGTGTTGCGTGCATGTGTGGCTGCATGTGTTCATGTGAGTGTTGTGTGCATGCAGTTTGTGTGCATGCGTGTGTGTGTGTATAATCACCACACCAGCTCGTGTGTGTTAAAACAGATGGCTCAGCATACCAATACAAGGCCACCTTGTCTGTTGTGCCCGCAGTCATGACTTCGAAATCCAATATTTTTGTCATATGTTTTCATTCTTACTAGCAAGATGCCCGTGCGTTGCACGTAACATCAAGATGCATTTGTATGACTAGTTTATCTTGTGAGAGAAAAGGATGAACGAGGGAAGGCCTTATTTGCAAATGTGGAGAGGTGTGTGGGTACCTTTTTGCAAAATTGCCATAGTTTCCTTCCTATCCGTCAGATATAAATCGGAGGGCCTATATTGCAGGATGGCAGGCACACCATCATCACCAACTCTATTTTTTATAAGTGTAGAGTAGATACAAGCCGACAGGTGGGGCCAATGGTAGTGAGATAATGTGATGCAACACTAGAGGTGCCATGTGGATCGTTTAACTGGTCAACTAGTCGTGTCTTGAGCAAATACAGAGTTGTACGGTGAGCCCGTGACTGTATAATAACCAAAAACATAAATGGTTGCCGTAATGAGTGGATTTTGAAGTCCAATGTACGTATCCTACTTTCGCTTCAAATACAATGATCGTCACTTATATATCGCGAGAGAAAGATGAAACATGCGTGAATGTACTGAGGGCTTACTTTTAGAGGACCTGGATATAGTTCGTGTGCGTACATGAAAGGGGCGTAGAGGGGGTGTGTGTGATGGAGAGAGAGAGATGCTCTTCATTTCTATTTATTATGACTAACTTTGTATATAGTATAAAAATATAAAAATTCACCGTGCGGAATTAATATCATTGTGGGCACCATGGAATGAAAATTAACGTTCATACTCCTCCATATAACCTTGTAATGTTGTATATATGTAGAAATTCTAAAATAATTTTTTGGCCACACTTTTATTCAAAAGGAATGTTGTATGCGAAATAAACGTGAAGAGAGGGCTTTTTAGATCAATGGGGTATGTGATGTAACATGTGCGAATGTGTAGTTGATGTATTTGGCAGGGCCTAGAGAGGCATGTGTGTGTATTATGTATTCGAGAGAGGCATGGATAGAGGGGCCGGTGAGGGGAGGGGGTGTGGGAGAGATAGCACGAGAAATGAGAGAGGTCTAGAGAGAGAGAGATACAAATATGATGTCACGGCGAGAGATTCCCTTGACTGTGTATATGCAAGGGGGGAGGGGATAGAGGCACAAGGAGAATTTTCTTTTGTGTGGTGTCTGTGTGGGTGTGAGAAGATAACGAGACCTAGGGCATAGGGTGTGTCACCGCGTGAGGTCCGATGGGTCGAGGTGAGGCCCTTTGCTCGGTTCCGTCCTGCACCACATTGTTCGGCCCGTGACTCATTTTGGGAGGCCCATGGATTACTAGTCGTACAACACAAAGATAGCAGAATCGTGAAGGACTCTGTGTCCACTGACAAAGCCGGCTAGGATTTATAACCCTAAGTCCTCGGACTAAGGTAACCCCTTATCTATGATATTACTATTCATCCAACCTAACTTTAAGGGGCATCCTACAGAATGCTCTGCTAGAACCATACTCGCCGATTAGAAAGAGAGGTGTGAGACAATGCGTGAGAGACAGGCCTAAAGATAATGTGCGTACAGGAGACATGTAGGCAGGTCTATGTATATAGAAAGGGTCGATGGGGATTGTGCGTGTGTATGCTTGTGAGAGGAAGAGTGCTTGTGATAAAGGTTAGTGAAAACAGTCGTAAATGGTTATGAGAGGGAGGGAGGGCAATATCGAGAGCATGTCTGCGAGAAAGACACATCGGGGGAGAGTGTGTGAGCATGTGTGGGAGACCACCGACGGAGAGTGAAACTACACGTAAAAGACTGATGTACACATTTATTAAAGATATAAATTGTATCGAAATATTACGACGAGATCATGATATTTGCAATTCGTGTAAGGAACGGTGATTGATCCATCACACATCTAGATTCTATCGAATTTGAGCATGTATGTTGTTATTCAACCTAATTGATCCACATATTCAGTATTTGGAACTCCAGACAATGCATCCTTTAGCAATCGAATATAAACGTGAGTGTAGTTCATGTTGTGTGTGTAAAGCACATTATACATACGAAAGTTACACAATGAACATTATAAATAGCTAGCTATGAACTAGCATACATCTGAATTCAACTTAAGGTGGTTTAAAAAATTTGAATTCAACATGAAGTCCATTCAATTATTTGAATTCGATATCATGGCATTTGTAAATCATACCTAAATTATGGGGGCACCAATCTTTGCTCTAATTTTGTACATAATAGCATATATAGTCATGTACAAAATAGATTCAAATTTAGCTCCTCCATTCCAAAATAATCATAGTTATAGGATTTTCAAGTGTCAAAATTTCAAAAAGAAGCGGATAATTTAATGAGGTTTTCAAACATACAAGGTCAAATTTAACGTTGTCTATTTAGGTCAATCCTCAAAGTTCAAGAGTACTCTAAATGTTAATGCTTTTGTTTCAAAGTTTCGAACGAAACGCCAAAAGAGCCTCTACTCGCCTGAAACTGCATGAGACCAATGTTTGGTAGTAGAAGCAAATTACTTTTCTAACTCCGACCCGTGAAACCGACCGGCCCGACGTCCAAAGGTCTAAACCGGGGTAGGTTTGTAGCTTCATCTAGACGCCACAGAACTGCCTCCGAAATACATTCATACATAATGGCCGCCTAAGCACACATGTGTGCGGCCGAAACCGCTCTCGCCCACTATTTGGGACACCTGGGATTACCATCCTACCCCCGACCCGTAGTAGGTCCGAAATTTAAGAGGGGGGCAAAGTTTGTACTTTCCCCAAATTTCAAACAAGCGCGTCCCATCTGTTCAAAAAAGCCAAAAACAAGCGCATCCCAGACCGAAACATGGTTCTCCCTTAGCTCCCCCTGCCCCCTGCTCCCTCCTTGTCCGATTCCCTATTCATACTCCGTGGGCGCCAAAACTACCTCTCCACCAGCCGCGAAACCCCGGCGTCCTCCGTCCGCCACCCCATCCCACCCATTAACCACCGCCCTCCTCCATCACGCCGGAGCCGATACCTCGACATCTTCGTCCACCGCAACCTCAACTGCAACGCCCTCCACGGCTAGTAGTTGAAGTCGAGGCCGAGCCATCCATACCCGAGCCAGTTCAACCACGCCATCCTGTGCCTCACTGCTACCGCTCCAACTTCGCCACTGTCCACCACACCGGAGTTGTTCCTTCTACGCCGTCCTTCCCCACCTCGGATATGCTTCCCTCCACTGACATACGGCCAGGGAAACACAGTCAACAATTTGGCCATGGGTTCGTCCAAGCCTACACCCTCCTCCAAAACATCGGTTCCCCTGGCAAAAAGAAGAAGATCGTTGCGACATATGGAGGAGACCACACTGGCAAATGGAAATGGTACTCCTCTTCCCTTATTCTTGAAAATCTTAAGTGTTTGCTTGCACGGTATGCATCGCACAGAAGACATTAGTTGACTGCTTCTTCTTGATACTAGATGTTCCTAGTAACTCGCGATGCACAAGGTTTCTCCTCATATACTATTTCACCTTAGCTAGAGGTCTATCGCCCCCCTAGATTTCAATTCCTGGTCAGTTGATTCCCAATTAATGAAAGCGGGGAAGCAGCGCCTCGGTGTTTTTCTTAGGGGCGTGTGGGGCCTAGAGATGCTGGCGCCCAATCTTGAGGTCGGCCGGGATTAAAGGGATGGCTTGGGGGCGCTGCCAAACACGAAGGTGGTGTGAGGTCGAGGGGAGGGCGGGGCGGCTGAGGCAGGGCTCTGGGCCGGTGGTTGCTGGTGGTTCGAGAAAGATCATCAACAGTCACTGGCGGGAGGTAGACGAAGGCCATCTGCCCGTTCCTTATAGATAGAACGGTTCATAAAAAATCGACTAACCTATTTATTTTCAGTCGAATGTTATCTTGATAGGACCATATGTGGTGGTGTGCTGGAGGAGTACCTGCATTTCCTGTGCTCATATATTACAAAATCATACGGAGTAGAATCTAATTTTGTTTGCCATGCAATGTTGTAGAGCTATCATATGTCTCCTGTCATTTATTTTTCAGACACCTTCTATCTGCTACTTTTATAGTGCACTAGTTCTGCACACACTTCACCCATACTCTCACTATTGTGTTTTCATGCAAGGGTATTTCAGACTATGTTGCCTTGAGAGAAGCAGAAAAGAAAAGAGAGAAGTCGCTCCAACATCTTATGCGGATAGGCCAGACACGTTTTAGCCTTATAAAGGTGTAGTGTTAGCAGATGGAGATGGTAAACGTAGCTCTGGAGTTGATGACCTCGCTCGCAATGAACCACCATCCCAGGTGCTTGCTTTAACTTCGCGTGTCATATGTGGTTGCATGTTACATATGGTGTCTAGATTGTATTTGAAAGGCCAAAGTCAGTCTTTATTAAGATAAGGAAAGATATTTTTTACATGAACCACCATCCCGTGAGCACCAGAAGACAAATAGCAAGTCAGGGCACAGGCCGAGCCAGTGACAAGCCCAGCACAGACAGGGATCACTTGGAAGCAAACTAAAAAGCCGCAATAGTGGCGAAGCAGCCCGCCTCCCACCAGGCTCTCAGGTCCTAGATGATCATGCTCACCACTCCAGCCGGATGTCTAGCTTGTATTGCTTCCAATTTGGTTAAATTGCATCTGCTTAGCTTACACAATATACCTTTGAATATGACATGCCTTCATGTTTTTGGTCCATACTAGTACATCTATCTATTAACCATGTTTTTACATCAAACTAATGTGCTTGTGTATCCATCATCAATCACTTATGATGAGGCAGTCAGGCCAGTGGACTACTGTGAGTAAAGATCCTCATTTAAAGAATGCAACATCAACCTCCCCACATGATTCTGAAGAAACAACAAGGCTAGATGAAGATAGTGAACGTAGCTTGATGACCCACAAGTATAGGGGATCTATCATAGTCCTTTCGATAAGTAAGAGTGTCGAATCCAACGAGGAGCAGAAGGAAATGATAAGCAGTTTTCAGTAAGGTATCCTCTGCAAGCACTGAAATTATCAGTAACAGATATTTTTGTGATAAGGTAATTTGTAACGGGTAACAAGTAACAAAATTAAATAAGGTGCAGCAAGATGGCCCAATCCTTTTTGTATCAAAGGAAAAGCCTGGACAAACTCTTATATAAAGGAAAACGCTCCCGAGGACACATGGGAATTATAGTCAAGCTAGTTTTGATCACGCTCATATGATTCGCGATCGTTACTTTGATAATTTGATATGTGGGTGCACCGGTGCTTGGGTACTACCCTTCCTTGGACAAGCATCCCACTGATGATTAACCCCTCTTGCAAGCATCCGCAACTATAAAAAGAAGTATTAAGGTAAACCTAACCATAGCATCAAACATATGGATCCAAATCAACGCCTTACGAAGCAACGCATAAACTAGGGTTTAAGCTTCTGTCACTCTAGCAACCCATCATCTACTTATTACTTCCCAATGCCTTCCCCTAGGCCCAAACAATGGTGAAGTTTCATGTAGTGGACATTCACATGACACCACTAGAGGAAAGACAACATATATCTCATCAAAATATCGAACGAATACCAAATTCACATGACTACTTATAGCAAGACTTCTCCCATGTCCTCAGGAACAAACGTAACTACTCACAAATCATATTCATGTTCATAATCAGAGGGGTATTAATATTCATAAAGGATCTGAACATATGTTCTTCCACCAAATAAATCAACTAGCATCAACTACAAGGAGTAATCAACACTACTAGCAACCCACAGGTACCAATCTGAGGTTTTGGGACAAAGATTGGATACAAGAGATGAACTAGGCTTTGAGATGAGATGGTGCCGGTGAAGATTTTGATGGAGATTGACCCCCTCCCGATGAGGGGATCGATGGTGATGACGATGGTGATGATTTCCCCCTCCCGGAGGGATGTTTCCCTGGCAGAACGGCTCCGCCGGAGCCCTAGATTGGTTCCGCCAAGGTTCCACCTCGTGGCGGTGGAGTTTCGTCCTGAGAGCTTGCTTATGATTTTTTTCCAGGGCGATAGACTTCATATAGCCAAAGATGAGCACCGGAGGCCTGCCAGGGGGCCCACGAGACAGGGGGGCACGCCCAGGAGGGTAGGGCGCGCCCCCCACCCTCGTGGACGGTGGGTGGCCCCCCTCTGGTGCTTACTTCGCCCAATATTTTTTATATATAATAAAAATGACTCCCATGGAGTTTCAGTACTTTGGGAGTTGTGCGGAATAGGTCTCTAATATTTGCTCCTTTTCCAGCCTAGAATTCCAGCTGTCGGCGTTCTCCCTCTTCATGTAAACCTTGTAAAATAAGAGAGAATAGGCATAAGTATTGTGACATAATGTGTAATAACAGCCCATAATGCAATAAATATCGATATAAAAGCATGATGCAAAATGGACGTATCAACTCCCCCAAGCTTAGACCTCGCTTATCCTCAAGCGGAAGCCGATATTGAAAAATATATCCACATGTTTAGAGATAGAGGTGTCGATAAAATAGAATACAGACATGATGGCATCATGATCATATATATATATTGTCATATGATTTCTTATGCTAAAGTAACAACTCATTCACAATTTCAAGTATGAATCAGAAACTTCATTGAAAACTAACAAACTATAATCTCAGTCATTGAAGCAATTGCAATTTATCATAACATCAGAAAGAGTCAATATAAAAGCTTTTCAGCAAGTCCACATACTCAACTATCATTTAGTCTTTCACAATTGCTAACACTCACGCAATACTTATGGGTATGAAGTTTTAGTCGGACACAGAGAATGATAGGGGCTTATAGTTTTGCCTCCCAACCTTTTACCTCAATGGTAATGTGAACAAGAATAGTTCATGAAAACTCACATCCAATTAGCTATGTATATCGGGATCTTTCCAACACACAGTGCTTGCCAAAGGATAAAATGTAAAAAGGAAAAGGTGAAGATCACCATGACTCTTGTATGGAGTATAAGACAAGAATAAAAGATAGGCCCTTCGCAGAGGGAAGCAGAGGTTGTCATGTGTTTTTAGATTGGATGCACGAAATCTTAAGGCAGAAGAATGTCACTTTATATTGCCACTTGTGATATGGACCTTTATTATGCAGTCTGTTGCTTTTATTTCTTCCACATCACAACATCGTATAAAGCTTATTTTCTCAACACTTATAAATCATACATATTTAGAGAGCAATATTTATTGCTTGTAACAATGGCAACTTACTTGAAGGAGCTTACTCAATCCATAGGTAGATATGTTGAACTCTCATGGCAAAACTGGGTTTAAGGATATTTGGAAGCATAAGTAGTATCTCTACTTGGTGCAAAGAATTTGGCTAGCATGAGGGGGAAAGGCAAGCTCAACATGTTGGATGATCCATGACAATATAATTTATTTTAGATGTAAGAAAGCATAACCCATTATGTTGTCTTCCTTGTCCAACATCAACTTTTTAGCATGTCATATTTTAATGAGTGCTCACAATCATAAAAGATGTCCAAGATAGTATATTTATATGTGAACACCTCTCTTTCTTTATTACTTGCTATTAATTGCAACGATGACCAAAACTATGTTTGTCAACTATTAGCAACTTTTATTCATCATACTCTTTATATGTGAAGTCATTACTCTCCATAAGATCAATATGATCTCTTTATTTCTTGTTATTCTTACTTTTATTCCCTCAAGATCATAGCAAGATGGCAAAGCCCTTGACTCAACACTAATCATTATTATACATGGCTCATGGACTCGATTACATAGAAGGATCATAAAGCAAAACTCAAAACTAAATCATACTAAAACTTTATTCTACTAGATCAAGATATTACCAAAAGGATCGAACTAGAAAAACGGTAAAGATAAAAGGTGTGATGGTGATACGATACCGGGGCACTCCCCCAAGCTTGGCAGTTGCCAAGGGGAGTGCCCATACCCGTGTATTTATGTCTTTTTCTTTGGAGGTGGTGACGTGATATTCTTGGCGGTGATGCCCCTCAGGATACGATTCTCTTCCTCAAGCTTATTGACTTGCTGCTTTAGGTCCATTATTTCCTTACGGAGCTTTCCCATGACGGCTAAAGCTCCTTTCACCCATGGATGTTGCATAGCTGTGGGAGAACAAGTAACACTCTTTTTCATATTTTCATAAGAGAGAAATCTAACATTGGAAGGGATGACCGAGTTTGGAATAGTTGAGCTCTGTAGTTCCCGCATTGTGAATCCGGTTCGAAAACGAGAAGTAACTTCTTGATCCTCTTCCATGGCATCTATCCATTTCAAGTGGGCCTCCATCTCTTCCTCCGTTGATGGCCCAACGTGGTCAGCATCACTGTTTGCTCTTGGTCCCGGTGTCGGATGAGACACCCGGCTCTCCCCGACTGACTCTGGAGAAGACATCTCGATCTAAATCTATAGCAGAACAGCTCAAAACAAAAACAGAGGATATTTGCGTGGTATGGTGGTCAAAACCTTCGGGAGATCGTATAATGAATTTTTACCGACCAAAAGAAGTGTCGTGCAAGAAAATGGAGTCTGGAGGGCACACGAGGTGCCCATGAGGTAGGGGGCGCGCCCAGGGGGTAGGGCGCGCCCTCCACACTCGTGGACGTCTCGTGTCCTTTCCGAACTGCTTCTTATTTTCCTATTTTCTTAAATATTCCAAAACAGAGAAAAATGCTATTAGAACTGTTTTGCAGTCAGTTTACTTACCGTACCACATACCTCTTCCTTTTCGGAGGCTAAAACATTCTGGAAGGTGTCCCTTATATACTCCTCCGGGGTTATAGTTTCAATAACATTAGTTTAAACATTTATAGGATTACCTGAGATATAGTGTTTGATTCTTTGACCGTTCACCACCCTCGGATTCGTGCCTTCAAAGTTGTTGATTTTTATGGCACCAGAACGATAAACGTCCTCGATAACGTAAGGACCTTCCCATTTAGAGAGGAGTTTTCCTGCAAAAAATCTTAAACGAGAGTTGTATAACAATACATAATCACCTACATTAATCTCGCGTTTTTGTATCCTTCTGTCATGCCATCTTTTAACTTTTTCTTTAAACAGTTTGGCATTCTCATAGGCCTGGGTTCTCCACTCATCAAGTGAGCTAATGTCAAATAGTCTCTTCTCACCGGCAAGTTTGAAATCATAATTGAGCTCTTTAATGGCTCAATATGACTTATCTTCTAGTTCGAGAGGTAAGTGACATGCTTTTCCATAAACCATTTTATACGAAGACATACCCATAGGATTTTTATATGCAGTTCTATAGGCCCATAATGCATCATCAAGTTTCATGGACCAATTCTTCCTAGATATATTAATAGTCTTTTGCAAAATTCATTTAAGCTCTCTATTACTCAGTTCTACTTGACCATTAGACTGTGGATGATATGGAGATGCAATTCTATGATTAACATCATACTTAGCAAGCATTTTACGAAAAGCACCATGAATAAAATGTGAACCACCATCAGTCATTAAATATCTAGGGACTCCAAACCTCGGAAAAATAACTTCTTTAAGCATCTTAATAGAGGTGTTATGATCAGCACTACTAGTTGGAATAGCTTCTACCCACTTAGTAATGTAATCAATAGCAACTAAAATATGTGTATACCCATTAGAGGAAGGAAACGGTCCCATATAATCAAAGCCCCAAACATCAAATGGTTCAATAACAAGTGAATAATTCATAGGCATTTCTTGACGTCTACTAATATTACCAATTCTTTGACATTCATCACAAGACAAGACAAACTTACATGCATCCTTGAAGAGAGTAGGCCAATAAAAACCAGATTGCAATACCTTATGTGCAGTTCTATCTCCAGCATGGTGTCCTCCATAAGCCTCGGAGTGACACTTGTGTAGGATCTGTTCATGTTCATGCTCAGGTACACAACGTCTAATAACCCCATTTACTCCTTCTTTATAAAGGTGTGGGTCATCCCAGAAGTAATGTCTTAAATCATAGAAAAACCTTTTCTTTTGCTGGTATGTGACACTAGATGGTATAAATTTAGCAACAATGTAATTAGCGTAATGAGCATACCATGGAGCAGTACGAGAAGCATTTATGACAGCTAATTGTTCATCAGGAAAGCTATCATCAATAGGTAGTGGGTCATCAAGAACATTCTATAACCTAGACAAGTTGTCTGCAACGGGGGTCTCAGCTCGTTTTCTATCAATAATATGCAAATCAAATTCTTGTATGGAGAACCCATCTAATAGGTCTAGGTTTAGCATCTTTCTTTTCCATAAGGTATTTAATAGCATCATGATCAGTGTGAACAGTTACTTTAGAATCAACAATATAAGGTCAGAACTTATCATAAGCAAATACAACTGCTAAAGTTCTTTTTCAGTACTAGCATAACTTCTTTGGGCACTGTCCAGAGTTTTACTAGCATATTGGATAATATTTAATTTCTTATCAACTCTTTGTCCTAGGACATCACCTACAGCATAATCACTAGCATCACACATAATTTCAAAGGGTAAATTCCAATCAGGAGGCTGAACAATAGGTGCAGAAATCAAGGCCTTCTTAAGTATTTCAAATGCTTCTACACAATCATCATCAAAGACAAAAGGAACATCTTTTTGTAAGAGGTTAGTCAGAGGCCTAGAAATTTTGGAGAAGTCTTTAATGAACCTCCTATAAAAACCGGCATGACCAAGGAAAATTCTTATACCTTTAATGTCCTTTGGACACGACATCTTTTCAATAGCATCAAATTTAGCTTTATCAACTTCAATACCTCTTTCAGAAATTTTATGCCCCAAAACAATGCCTTCATTAACCATAAAGTGGCACTTCTCCCAATTCAAGACAAGATTAGTTTCTTCCCATCTCTGCAAAACTCGATCAAGGTTGCTTAAGCAATCATCAAAAGAAGTTCCATATACAGAAAAATCATCCATGAATACCTCAACAATCTTTTCACAAAAGTCGGAGAATATAGCAGTCATGCATCTTTCAAAGGTAGCAGGTGCATTACATAAACCAAAAGGCATACGTCTATAAGCAAAGGTACCAAAAGGGCAAGTAAAGGTGGTCTTTTCTTGATCCTCTTTTGACACATGTATTTGAGAGAAACCAGAATAACCATCTAGAAAGCAAAAATGTGCATGTTTAGATAATCTTTCTAGCATTAGATCAATAAAAGGTAAAGGGTAATGATCCTTTTTTGTAGCATTATTTAGTTTGCGGAAATAAATTACCATTCTATAACCTGTAACAATTCCTTGTGGGATCAATTCGTCTTTATCATTAGGGACAACAGTAATACCTCCCTTCTTAGGGACACAATGGATAGGACTTACCCACTGACTATCAGCAACGGGATAAATTATACCTGCCTCCAGAAACTTTAGTATTTCTTTTCTTACCACTTCTTTCATCTTAGGATTTAACCGTCGTTGGTGATCAACGACCGGTTTAGCATCTTTCTCCAATTTTATTTTGTGCTGGCATAGAGTGGGACTAATGCCCTTAAGGTCATCAAGAGTATATCCAATAGCAGCACGGTGCTTCTTCAGAGTTTTCAATAATTTCTCTTCCTGCTTTGAAAGGTTAGCACTAATAATAACAGCATATATCTTATTTTCATCAAGATAAGCATATTTAAGAGTAGCGGGCAACGGTTTAAGCTCAAACACGGGATCACCCTTGGGTGGAGGAGGATCCCCTAGAATTTCGACAGGCAAGTTGTGTTTCCAAATAGGTCCCTGTTTAAAGAATACTTCATCTATTTCTCTTCTTTCATTCATAAACATATCATTTTCATGATCTAGCAAATATTGTTCTAAAGGATCATTAGGAGGCATGGCAATAGAAGCAAAACCAATAATTTCATCTTTACTAGGCAATTCTTTATCATGGGGTTGTCTACGAAATTTAGCAAAATTAAAATCATGAGACATATCCCCTAAACCAATAGAAACAATATCCTTTTTGTAGTCTATCTTAGCATTAACAGTATTCAAGAAGGGTCTGCCAAATATAATGGGACAAAAGTCATCTTGTGGGGAACCAAGAACAAGAAATCAGCAGGATATTTAACTTTCCCACAAAAGACTTCAACATCTCTAACAATCCCAACCGGCGAAATAGTATCTCTATTGGCAAGCTTAATTGTAACATCAATACCTTCTAACTCAGCAGGTGCAATATCATGCATAATTTCTTCATATGAAGGATGAGGTATTGCACTCGCACTAGCACCCATATCACATAAGCCATGGTAGCAATGATCTCCTATTTTAACAGAAATAACAGGCATGCCTACAATAGGTATATGTTTATTTTGTGGTGTCGGGTCTAGCAATTCTAGCAGCTTCATCTCAAAATTAAATAACATGCCCATCAATATTGTCACACAAGAGATCCTTAACCATAGCAGTACTAGGTTCAACTTTAATTTGCTCAGAGGGTGTAGGTGTTCTAGTATTACTCTTACGAACCATAGTTGAAGCTTCAGCACGCTCCTTTATTCTATCAGGGAAAGGTGGTTTCTCAATATAAGTGGTAGGAACAATAGGATCAACATTATAAGTGATAGTCTTTTCTTCAACTTTAATAGTTTCAACTACTTTTACTTGAATGGGAGGATGATATTTAATCCATTTCTCCTTAGGGAGATCAACATGAGTAGCAAATGATTCACAGAAAGAAGCTACTATCTCAGAGTCAAGTCCATATTTAGTGCTAAATTCACGAAAAGCATCGGTACCAATAAAAGATTTAACACAATCAAACTTAGGTATTATACCTGACTCCTTACCTTCGTCGAGTTCCCAATCTTCAGAGTTGCATTTAATTCTTTCCAATAAATCCCATTTGAATTCAATAGTATTCATTATAAAAGATCCAATATAAGAAGTATCGAGCATGGAGCGATTATTGAGAGAAATCCGAGCATAAATTTTTTGAATAATAATTTCTCTTGAGAACTCATGATTGGGGCATGAATATAACATTGACTTAAGCCTCCCCCAAGCTTGAGCGATACATTATCCTTCACAAGGCCAGAAATTATATATATAATTACGATCACGATGAACCAAATGCATAGGATAAAACTTCTGATGAAATTCCAATTTCAATCGGTTGTAGTTCCATGATCCAATATCATCACATAGCCTAAACCATGTCAATGCCTTTCCCTTCAAAGATAAAGGGAAGATCTTCTTCTTGATAACATCCTCGGGCATACCTGCAAGCTTACATAATCCACAAACTTCATCCACATAGATTAGGTGCAAATCGGGATGCAATGTTCCATCTCCTGTAAAAGGATTAGCTAGCAGTTTCTCTATCATAACCGAAGGAATTTCAAAGTAAACATTTTCAGTAGGTTCAGTAGGTTTAGGAAGCAACTCTTTTCTCTAATGGTCGGGGTGAAGATACCCCAAACAAGCCCCTCAAAGGATTACTTTCCATAGTAACAAGTGATAGTAAATTTCAGCACACTATATAAATCTTTCCTTACCAAATTCCACTTACAAAAGGTGCTTCACTCCCCGGCAACGGCGCCAGAAAAGAGTCTTGATCACCCACAAGTATAGGGGATCTATCATAGTCCTTTCGATAAGTAAGAGTGTCGAACCCAACGAGGAGAAGAAGGAAATGATAAGTAGTTTTCAGTAAGGTATCCTCTGCAAGCACTGAAATTATCGGTAACAGATAGTTTTGTGATAAGGTAATTTGTAAAGGGTAACAGGTAACAAAAGTAAATAAGGTGCAGCAAGACGGCCCAATCCTTTTTGTAGCAAAGGAAAATCCTGGACAAACTCTTATATAAAGGAAAACGCTCCCAAGGACACATGGGAATTATCTTCAAGCTAGTTTTCATCACACTCATATGATTAGCGATCGTTACTTTGATAATTTGATATGTGGGTGGACCGGTGCTTGGGTACTGCCCTTCCTTGGACAAGCATCCCACTTATGATTAACCGCTCTTGCAAGCATCCATAACTACAAAAGAAGTATTAAGGTAAACCTAACCATAGGATGAAACATATGGATCTAAATTAGCCCCTTACGAAACAACGCATAAACTAGGGTTTAAGCTTATGTCACTCTAGCAACCCATCATCTACTTATTACTTCCCAATGCCTTCCCCTAGGCCCAAACAGTGGTGAAGTGTCATGTAGTCGACGTTCACATGACACCACTAGAGGAAAGACAACATACATCTCATCAAAATATCGAACGAATACCAAATTCACATGACTACTTATAGCAAGAATTCTCCCATGTCCTCAGGAACAAACATAACTACTCACAAATCATATCCATGTTCATAATCAGAGGGGTATTAATATGCATAAATGATCTGAACATATGATCTTCCACCAAGTAAACCAACTAGCATCAACTACAAGGAGTAATCAACACTACTAGCAACCCACAGGTACCAATCTGAGGTTTTGGGACAATGATTGGATACAAGAGATGAACTAGGGTTTGAGATGGGATGGTGCTAGTGAAGATGTTGATGGAGATGGACCCCCTCCCGATGAGAGGATCGATGGTGATGACGATGGTGATGATTTCCCCCTCCTGGAGGGATGTTTCCCCGGCAGAACAGCTCCGTCGGAGCCCTAGATTGGTTCCGCCTCGTGGCAGCGGAGTTTCGTCCTGAGAGCTTGCTTATGATTTTTTCCAGGGTGAAAGACTTCATATAGGCAAACATGAGCACCAGAGGCCTGCCAGGGGGCCCACGAGACAGGGGGGCGCGCCCAGGGGGTAGGGCGCGCCCCCACCCTCATATTTGCTCCTTTTGGGTGGGTGGCCCCCCTCTGGTGCTTCCTTTGCCCAATATTTTTTATATATTCTAAAAATGACTCCCGTGGAGTTTTAGGACTTTTGGAGTTGTGCAGAATAGGTCTCTAATATTTGCTCCTTTTCTAGCCCAGAATTCCAGCTGCCGGCATTCTCCCTCTTCGTGTAAACCTTGTAAAATAAGAGAGAATAGGCATAAGTATTGTGACATAATGTGTAATAACATCCCATAATGCAATAAATATTAATATAAAAGCATGATGCAAAATGGACGTATCATAGCTCTGTAGTTGATTACCGCATTTCCCCTACACGAGCATCACAAGTGCTTGCTCTAACTTGGCAGCGTGATATGTGGTTGCATGTTGCATATGGTGTCTAGATTGTAATTCTTCCAATTTGGTTAAACTGCATGTGCTATTTTGCTTAGTTTATACATTATACATGTTAATATGACATGCCTTCCTATTTTTTAGTACATAGTACATTTGTCTATTAAGCATGTCCTTACATAAAACTATTGTTTTTTGTATCCCGCATCAATCAATATAACGAGACACATTTAGTATATGCAGTGCAATATTAGTCGCATCTTTCATATGATTTATAGCATGTGCTGCTTCTAATTTGTTGAAATGCCATTTATGATGGGACACTTTTAACTTGGCAGAGTCATATTGGTTGCATCTTTCATGTGGTGTCTAGCTTGCATTGCTTCTTAAATATTCCATCCTGGTATCATGTGTTTGCCTTACATCAAAGTAGTGATTGTCAGTATCATGCACGAATGAGTTCTGAAGAGTGAATTTTATTGCTTTTTCTTGTCGGTTTTACTTGAAAATTCAAAATCAATAAAGCGGAAGGAAGTTAGCAAGGCAGCGGATAAAGGTGCCCTTTCCAAATGGAGGGCCTCTACAGATTCTACTGCTCCAACCCCCCCAAGATGATTTGCAAGACAACACATGGATAGACACTTAACGTAACTGTGTTGATGATGAGCACGTCTCCCCTAGTGCACCATCACAGGTGCTCCCTCTAACTTGGCATTGTTATATGTGGTTGCATGTTATGTATGATGTCTAGCTTGTATTGCTTCTAATTTTGTTGAATTCCATCTTATTACTTTACACATTATAATTGTGAATAAGACACGTGTTCCTGTTTCTAGAACATAGAATATCTGTCTATCACACCATGTTCTTACATCAAAGTACTACTGTTGTGTAACCTGCAACAATCACTTATCATAAGACACGTTTGACTTGGGACTGTGATATAGATTACATCTTGCATTCTTTTCTAGCTTGTACTACTTCTAATTTGTTGAAATGGCACTTATGACGAGACAGTATTAACTTGGTAGAGTGATATTCGTTGCATCTTTCATATGGTGTCTAGCTTTCATTGCTATTAATTTGTTGAAATGCCTTCTCCTTAGTTTACACATCATAAGTGTGATGTTGTTTGCATCTTGCATATGATTTATTTCCTATATTGCTTCACATTTGTTTGAACGCCAGTTATGACGAGACACTGTTAACTTGGCAGAGCGACATTTCTAGCATCTTTCATATGGTGTCTACCTTTCATTGCATTGCTTCTAATTTAGTGAAATGTCTTCTGCTTAGTTTACACATCATAGTTCTGGTTATCTCATGCCGTCCTGTTTTTCGTACATATTACATCCTCCTATCATGTGGTTGTCTAACATCAAAGTTCAGTTCGTCTGTATCACGCATCAATTTGTTCTGAAGAACTAAATTGTTATTCCTTTTTCTTGTCGGCTTGACTTAACATGTCATAGAGAAAGAGGAAGGAACACAGAATGACAGGGGATGGTGTTAGTACTAAGGACACACGGAATAGGAGGCGGAAGAATCCTGCAGATTCTGCTGGTACTGATGGTGCAATGGAAGGTCAAAGTCTAGCGGAAAATTGTACAAACGGGGCATCCCGTGCTACACGAGCTGCAGAACAAGCCAAACAGAAACCAATAGCTGCCACCAAACAAGCAGAGACAACCCTATTTGTTGCAACACCTTCCACAATACCACCAGCTGCACGAGTTACTCGTTTCTCAATTCAGCTAGCAGCATGTTCCCAAGCTCCCTTGCCACCTGACACTACATCCGAAGCACTCTTGACACAAGATGAGTTGGTAAGATCAGATGAACTTTGTGAGCTTCAACAACAAGAAGGTAGTTGCTGGAGTCAAGTTACAGTTGCATGCTTCTTTATATGTAGTCTCATAGTTTGATGTACACTAACACTTCCTATGTTCGTTGTTGGACTAGCACCTAGGCGCAAGAGAAAACAAACATCAGGGATAATGCTCGATAGGTTAACTAAATCTAGAGGAGGAAGAATGGAGATCCGTTTTGAGGAAGGTTTAAAAAGGCCACGTGATGCTATAGAGTCAGCCAAGTTAGTATCAGAGGCAGCGGTTGCCATTAGGTGTCATGTATGTGTCCTGCCAACATGGATTCAATACAGGAATGACAAAGAAGAAAACCAGTTCAACACCTTCCTCGACCATTTATCTATAAGTATGGTTATGTATGGAAACTAGTAATATCGTCTTGCTCTATCCCATACTTTCTACTTTGCTGATAATGAGAATCCCATAATTTTCAACAGATGAGGTTCAAGTTGGATAGCCAAGATGATGCAACCAGAAAAGCTTGCACCCATGTTTTCAAGTCTGCTCTGCGACAGTATCGGTATAACTTGGGGAAAACTCACTTTGAAGGCAAGGCTAACAGTGAACTTGCCCAAACATCTCCAGTGGAAAATATATCGGATGAAGACTAGAGAGGCCTTGTTAAACACTGGTCTAATCCAAAGTATCAGGTAAATTATATATATGTGATCAGATCACATGTTGAAGTCCTATTTACGCATGTGACACACAAATCTATCTTCTTGTAGGTGAACTGTTCAAAGAACAAGGCCAACCGTACGAAAGTGAAATTCCAACAGACGACAGGATCTCGTAGCTATATTGCACACTGTGAGGCTCTTGTAATTAGCTACTGTTTCACTCTTTTCGCTGTACCATATTATCAGATCTATATTCACTTGTTCCAAATGCAGAGGAAGGCCCGCAAGAACCAAAAAGTACCTAAACCAAATGTTGTGGAAATCTTCAAGGACTGTCACACCAGCAAGACGATGGGCATGACTACACCAGTCAAAGCCGTTGTTGTAAGTCCTTAAGCCTCATGCCTTCTAACTACTACTTACTCTGACTTGTGCCCTTAACTGCATGGTTTGCAACCAAAGTCTATTACTCTTTTCAATTTTATACACAACTATCTTATCGTATCATTACACCTTACAAGGTTTAAAAGAGAGGAGTGATGTTCCTTTCATCTTGACCTGTAATCTAGTTCCGTGCTGGACTTGCCCACACAATGTTACAATTGCGTGTTTGTCTGTTCTCAGTTGTTTTGTGATATGAATGATGTCATACTATGCTTACCATATTATAAACTTTGTGTCTTTATCCTTACCTGTCAATACAATGTGAAGAAATAGACAATAAATTAGCCATGGTACATGGTCATATGTTTGGAACCTGGTTTTATTACGTACTTTGCAGTAAAATACAACTAATATTTTACATGGGTTCACCAGAATAAGTTTTGTATATAGACCAAAGCTATTTTGTTTGTTTTTGCTACCTCCTTAATATCTTTTGTTCTGGTACTACTAATGTAAAAACTCAACTTTTCAGCAAGCTATGGAAAAAATGGTGGAACCGCCAACTTCTGAAGGTGGCGAGGCAACTATAACCGCAATGTCAGCTCTTGCTGCAGTGGGTCAGTACCTGTCCACTAACAGTGCCAAAAGCACGTTCCTGCGTAATACTGGGTTGGTTGTTAAGGCAATATCGTCCAAACTGCCT